>NC_061066.1:978418-1235918 GCF_021917145.1 Hypomesus transpacificus
AATGTCAATATTGGATCCCCACAGAATATC
The DNA here is from genome assembly GCF_021917145.1 of Hypomesus transpacificus. Lineage (NCBI taxonomy): Eukaryota > Metazoa > Chordata > Actinopteri > Osmeriformes > Osmeridae > Hypomesus > Hypomesus transpacificus. Next base: position 978,449 of record NC_061066.1, read on the forward strand.
ATTCTTTCATCAGCTTCCCCCCACCTAAACTAACTACTTGTTAAAAAGCGCTCAGAGTAAGAGTCTTTTTAGAACTCTTGGACCTCATGTCAACCTGTATCCAGAGCATCCAATCAAAGATGCCAGTGACTTTCATCAGAGGCGATGTTCGGAGGGCTCTCTGTCTCATTCTCTCCATCTCAATGCTAATGGCCTGCTCTGATGTGCAGGGTAAGGCTCTTCAGTGGGAGATGAATAGGTGCCCCTTTTTTAAGGTGTCCCGTCTCGACAGACAAATGGTGTTGCAATCTAATGTTAGTCATAAAACTGAAAGCTGAAACTGGGGCCCTGGAATAATTGGAGGCAGAATTCACAGTTCTTGCCTTGTCAGAACTTAATGGTATTCATTCCAGATATATAGACATTCTTGAGAAGAGGCTCTGTTGCAAAGTCACTGGAGAGACTTGGAAGAAGAAGAACCAAGTTAAAGACATTGTAATGACCAGACGGGGCAATAACACCAAATAATCATAAAAGAAAATGTCAGAAGACTATAGAGAAGATTTTCAAATATGCTTCTCATAGGTGGCCAAAAGCGCACAGTGTATTTCCGCATTTTGCTTGGTATTTATCAAACCAGATCCTCGTCGGGCAATCAGCGCCTCACTCCGCCCTTTAGGGTTAATTAGTGCGCCGTTAAAAGACGGGAGAAATCGTCTGCATTTTACTGCCACCATTGGGTGATTCGAGGAAAAGAAAAAGAAGGTTCAGTGAACAGGAGATAAAAATATTGGTTCACAAAGTTACAGCTAACATTTACATTTAGTCATTTAGCAGACGCTCTTATCCAGAGCGACTTACAGAAAGTACAAGGACATTCCCCCCGAGGCAAGTAGGGTGAAGTGCCTTGCCCAAGGACACAACGTCATTTGGCACGGCGGGAAATCGATCCGGCAACCTTATGATTATTAGCCCGACTCCCTCACCGCTTAGCCATCTGACTTCCTTAACGTTATCATTACAAGGAAGAAATACACCTCTCCTCCCATCTCTTTGCTGCACACACCCACTTTCCCTTGTACCCTCCCAACAGCGGTAATCTGCGTTTTTACTCAAGTGCACTGCCTTTGTAAATATGGTTTAATGTCTTTACCCGCTATTCTACGCCTGAAATGGGCGCAATCCTGTTAGTAAATGAGGCTCCGAATATCTTCCCTGGTGTCCAAGACTAACACATCATCTTCTTAGCTTCTCCAGACACAAATGTCTAGCAGATGTGTGTAGCGGACTGGTTGCCAAACACCCCTTATAGTCACCCAAATTCTCTATCCACCAAATAGTTTAGTTTGATAGATACAGAATGTCTGCTCATAAACCAATCCACTGAGAGAAAATGGAATTGGAAAAGATGGCTGAGAACACAATTGATATGCAGAACGTATGTTTAGGAAAACAGAGGAAAGGTTAATTGAGTGTACGTAATCTATTCTCTTAGAAGATTACAATTCAATTAGACTCAAATTTTTGATGGATGATTCAATTCCCAATTGGAGAACAAAGGAGAACATTGAACATGTGATGTAGAAAGTATTGACTGTGGAAAGGTATTTGCACTTTCTGTTACTGTGCACTAAGAGCACTGGAGCGAGTAACTGCTTCACTGTCTAGAATTACGTCTTAATTCCAGCCCCCTAACCTCAGTTCTCAAATCACTTCCATGGTAATTGCAGGCCAATGGCTTGTCCTAATGCAAGTCTTGTCTCAAATAAATAGAACAGATGTAAACAGGCATACTGTAGGCTTAATTGTTCCCCCAGAAAAGCTAACTACTGGTCGCTTAAACAAGCTTTTTTACTGCCAGCAGTCATTAGCATCAGCTAGCTCAAATGCTGACAGAGTGAAGGACTGGTTCAGACTCACACACCATTTGATATGGCCACATAATTGGCTGCAATGTGGCTGGTGTCCCCAGGGTGTGGACATTGATAAAGCTTCAGGTCTGAGAAGCAGAGATGGGGAGAAGGCATGAAGGCACATCTTGGGCGTTTAAAATTTCTTCGAAACCTTTCCCCTTCTTACTCTTCCTTTTTTCATCTGGAAAACATAGGGTAGGTGAAGGAAGTATCAAGTATGTGATATCCCTAAGCATGTTCTTGGGCCTTGTCCTTTCTTAGCCATGCAGAAATAACAATCAGACTGTTAAGAGGTCTCCAGGTTTGCTGACAGATCGTGTCCATTTTCCTGTGTGACTGAACCATCGCACAATAGTTCTGGACACACATCAGCTTATTTATCTTTGATGGAAAAACACGTTTCAAACACAAACAAGAGAAGTACAGTATCTCAAATTGCAGTCTATACCAATAAACACAATGCCTTCTAAAGATATGACAGCATCTCACATTCAAGGCCATTGTAATAGGAGTTTGACACCTATGTACAGTTCATGACTCACACCATTAGAATTGACATAATTTATTAACAAAATATATAAACACGGTCCTTCAGAAACCCTATGACAATATCATGGCGTGATCGATACACTGACATACCGCTCCTCTCAGCCCATTTAGGGTTCATCACAGTTTCCTCTAGTCTGCATAACAGGCATGGAAAACCACATAATCAATGAGCCGCATCAAGCTGTCCCCCTCTACCACCCACAGACTGATACGTTAGAAAGTTATGTGAAAAAGAGACAGAGAGAAACAGATGAAGAGAGAACAGGATGTGTGAGAGAGGGAGAGAGATTGAGAACAAGAAAGTTCTTATAGTCCGGATGTTGGCCTTAACTGACTCCTGTTGGACTTGAAACTAGCCCTAAACCTTAAACTTATCCGGCCTCTCAAGGACATCAAACATGCTTACTCACCGCGGTTTTTAATGAGACTTTATACAGGCACCCTTTAGCCCACAAGGGTCCTTGGCGAGGGCTCAGAATCATTTTTGTTTGGCAGTGCCAAGTTCTGCAGAAAGACCTTTTCCACAATCTCTGATGGGTCTGGCCTATTCAGACAGAGACAAGCAACATTAAAAAGCCCCATTAAGACCAATATAGTGTCTATACCTATTCACTGAAACACACAGGGTAAAGAACCAGTTGAAAGAAGAGGACAGACTGTAAGGAAGCTGCATGTTTTTCTCAGCTGCACTTCTCTTTCTCCCTGGGAGTGTGCGGGACCTTGATACAGCACTGAAAGGCAGGTAGACAGATGGTTGCTGTGACCTGTCCTACAGCTGAAGAAGCAGACATTACTCAGAGTCAAAGACAATGGGAAGGGAGACATCAGCAGTGTCATAATGGAGTCAACCCTGCCCTGAATGCTACCTATTCTGTGACGACGTCTATCGGTCAATACTTCTATCATGCTGGTGGGGACGAGTAGGGGCCTAAAGAAAGTAAATGAATCAATGGCAAAGACAAAGAAGATCTTTCAAGATTTTATACCTCAGTGTCAGATTGAGAATAGATGAAGGATTTTTGTTATTGGTCAGTCGACTAAAGGTTCTATCCTTTAAGCGTTTTTTCAAGGGAGTGATCCATAAACCTAAATGGGATTGGAAAAATGACATGCAGAAACAGTAATTTGAATAGATTAAAAGTCACCAGAAGCACTCCAGTCCATTCAAAGTATTTGAGTCAGTGGCATGTCATTTTTCAAACGTTCAAAACAGTGCCCATGCATTTTATTCACCCTGATGAGCTTAAATGTGTTGACCGCCGAGTCTTTAATATTCCACTAAAAGAAAGTATTTTTAATGGTTTAGAGTGCCTCAGAATACAATTTTATCCATTAGAAGACCCTCATTTCCAAAGTGCACCACTGATACCTAACATTTGAAACAAAACAGCATTCCAACTCCCATTAAAATGATATTGTCTAAAGTGAAAAAGCAATAAAACAAGTCCTTCCCCAAAGTGTAAAAAAAAGGTTTAATGCTATCAGTCAGGCACTGACCCCACATCGATGAAATAGTGCAGTATTCATAGGGACTAAAACTTCCATCAAAAAGTACTACTTTAAGAAAAATGGAATGAACGGAAGCCCAATTTTTTATTTATTAATCCACACAGCTCTGCTGTAAAATGTAATAATCGATCTTGTAAACTCTGGAGGTGGTGGGGAGTTGCTTGGGGCTGGATGGTATCACAGTAGGGGACCTATCCTGAATGAGGAGACAACAAAAGCTGATTGTGGATTCTGTCCGGGAACCATGGAGGTGTAGGGCAATCACAGACTACCTCGCTGGGCACTCGAGGCTGTTTGCCAGTGCTGGACCTGCCTTCAGCAGGGCTTGGAGACACTGCTCAGGGTAAGAGCTCCTTTTTCTTTTTTTTGTGTCTATGTCTACCTGGCCTTAGTCAATGGGGCAACAACACCAAGGCTAACTTAGAGAGACTGTAGCTGAAATTTGGAGCCAGGAATAAGAAAAAACGGTGAAACAAGCTGAGAAAACACAGTTCACAAACAACTAAAAGACATACTTTGTTTGTCTTTCTATGCCTGCAACACTTTAGTGAGCCCTCTTGTGTTGTCATTAACCACCGTGAGGGATATGGTTGTTTTTTAAATCCTACATTTATGCTGTCAGGGGAAGTTTAAAAAAACAGGGGAAAAGTTGTCAGGGGAAGTTTCCCAAAGTCACTGAGATGGAACGCCAGGAGGTAACACGGGGGCTTCAACAAATTACCCAGCCTGCCCCTGTGCTCAGCTGTACATGCGTCTATGGCTGCCAGCCATACAGCTCAGCTCCGAGACCACAGAGCCCGTCATAACAGCCTTCATAAATCCCCTTTTATTCCCAATTAAAATGTTCCTAATAGCATTCAAGCTGCATTGATTTCTCTACAAATGATTATCCAGCTGAGAACATTTGCGCCGAGGCCCCTCTAGGGTCCTGGTTGTGGGCTCAGCTCCCATTAGCTGGGAGTACAAACAAAGCAGGATTGATAAGTAAAGAGTGTAAGATATTTATGTCTGTGCAACAGTTACCCCTCTTTAAGACAACAGCTCACCATACCGAAGGTGAAAACTGAATTAGTCTTTACTGACAGGAAAATGCTTGTATCTATCTTTTACAAGCAATTAACAGTTTATGCGGATAATGAACAAAATGAGTTGTAAACTTTCAGAAACAATCAATAAAGCATTTACAGACAACAGTGACTTCCATAATGAAATCATTTCTCATTGCTAGCTAATTATATAACATTGGTGTAATGACACATAAAGTATAGTCATGTCAAAGTATTACAAGAAACTCAGTTGCAGTCTGGTTCCTCAGCCATCCTGATGCTCCTCTTTAGCAGAGCTGAGATCCACCCCCCCCCCCATGGTCTCTGAGTCTGTCCAGGGGGGCTCTCTGTGGAAGCTGGACTGGATCTTAATTAAAGTCTGGCATTAGACATTCTCAGAGTTTATGAGATTATCCTTGATATGGAGGCATCCACCACTACAGCACCGGTCATCTCTTCCTCCTTGGGTTATTTATAATTAAAAAATATATATGTTTGAATTGAACAGACACACACACACATACACACACATACACACATACACACCCACGCACACAAAGGGTACAATCTCAAATAAACAAAAGGAACTATTAAACAACTTGTTAACAACTTGTTAAATTGTGAACAGTTAAAAAAAACAGTTTAGAGAGATAGAATGACATTCTGAAGATGGATATCATAGACAAATAATAATTAGATTGATGACTTGGATTTGCTGCTTCATAAGCCTTCATTTAGAGCTGGGGGATCGCAAGGTTTTCTCTGTATGGAATCTCTGTAGCAACTATTAGGGGGGAAACACACAGAGGGACATAGGGTAGTGTGTGTGTGTGCGTGTGTGTGCATGTGTGCTAATTACTGCAGCTGGCAATTATGTCTGTAATACAGGAAACTCAGCAATCAATCTGCTGCTATTCCCCACCCTGTCTGTGCTGTGGTCATGCATTTGAGGAAATTACTCTCATAATCACGAACATTGTTCTGAAAATGAGTATTTCACCAAGATGATACATCTGATTAGACTCTATTCCATGTTCCAGACAAGTTGCATAATCTTGCCATGCAGCACATTTGTTTTTCACAAAATTGAAAATCCCAAGGGAAGTTGCAGTTATCCCTCTGAAACAGCAGGGGGAAGTAGAGTTCAAGGCAACATGCAAGACACAGACGGCTCCTCAACCTAATCAATGTAACTAAGGAACTAATTAAGGGCTTTTATTTAATTTCTCACGCTAGATATACCTGAAGAACAATGCTAGTTTGAACAATGGTGTTTGTCTCTCTGACTGGACACGAGTCCCTCGACAACCCCTTGTTGAAGCATGATGACCAGTAACAGCAGCAGCTTTGATCCCACAGCATAGCACTGGGGAGTGAGACAAAGTTCAGCTCATTGGTTAACACACAGGTATAAGCATAGGCTTTCTGTTCTAAACAAACTTGACTTGAAAGCACGAGTCGTCTGGTAGCACGTACCTGCCGAGAAAATGCAATTTAGCAGCTAAATGAAAACGTGGAGACAAATTTCTTTCATGTTTATCATCTGTCTAAATCATAGGTTTTCTTCCAACAACATCAATACTATTTGCTGGCTTGGCAAAGACAAAAGGAAAATGAGGTGCTTTATATGCTGAGAGTGTCCCTGCCAATCATCGGTTGCTGTCCATTTTTCAAAACCTTGCTGTAGTAAATGTTTAATCGCAAAGGCACCGATCAGAGAAAGAGAGGGAGTAAGAAAGGAAGTGAGGAAGAAAGACAAGGGAAAACAGAAAACCAGACTGTTTGAGTTTACCTTAATGCTTCACAGCTGTGGAATGTTTATTTGCTATAATTTATTTGTCTTTATTCTACTAGAAGACAGGATACAGACATGGAGAGGAGAGTGAGTGTTTGTCTGCCTAACAAACCTTACCCTCCTGGCAAAGACACTTCACAGCCAGGCCGCGTTAAAAAGACCTACACCAGTCCTACACCATTGAAACTCACCTCATTTACCATCTCCAAACAGAAAGGACCGGTTACTGTATAAATCACTCCCATTCACACAGTTTTGTGAGTCTTTATAATGACATCATTGTGCAGAGCATTATAGGCCAGATGAGTGGTATACCAACAAGCAGCTGATTGTCAGGCTCCAGAACAGAAGGTCATTCTACAACTGAGTCTGGGTGCTGATGTCAGACAGTGGGTGCTAACTTAGGATAGTGTACGGTTGGTGGTTGGTAAACCAATCATTTCAAAACACATTGTAAAATAAAGGGTTTTGCCTGAGGATCTATCTTGCCAGTGAGGTCGTAGTAGCTTGTAGGTGCTATGTAATGCAGATTGAGATTATCCCACCCAGTCAGTCTTCCTAATCTCGTACAGGCCTGATAACAGACTAGAAACCAAGGGAGAGTGACTTTCGACAATTAAGAAGTCAACCAAAACAGTGAACACACAGCCTGATTGTTGTATCTGGTCGTAAGCAGGTGTAGCTCTGAATAAGACATCAGTTCTGTTGATCCAGATGATATTAACAGGCGTTACATTTCTATTGAGAACACAGGGTGGATCAAACACTAAGATCTCAAGGTTGTTGAAAATCGATACCTTTTGTTCTACCCCTCCGTACAAAACAGCTGTCTTGCCAAGACTTGCCATTGTCAATTGAAAAAAAAAGCCTTTTCTGAAAGCTGTACTATTTGTCATGATGCACAGACAGTTATCTGAAACACAGCTGCCTACTGGCCTGATGCAGTCCTAAAGGCAGCACCTGAACGGCAGTGGGGGCAGCTGCAATTTTAGAAATCATTTGTTTATAGTTATTTTCTGAGGCAGTATCTTTCTTGGTAAAAAATCATTTGACGTTGGTTGAGGGTAGAATTCTTGTTTGGCTACAATATTCACATAACTACATTAATGTGAATGATTTAGGCTGCAGTACACTGAATTGATCCACACCCACCACTAGCATCAGACATATACCAATTCTTCTAAATATGAAGGTAGTGTTTGTCATTGTAGGAAGGAGCGGACACTAGCATTGTTCCCGAGGCCATTCTGTGAAGCAATACACTACAGCAGTGAGCTGGAGAGCGAGCATTGCTTCTTTTTTCTTTTTGAACCTAATAACGTTCACCACTCCGAGCACCAGACAGCATAATGAGGAATCAATGACTGCTGCTTGTTATTCATTCTAGACACCAAACACTGAGCTGTAGGCTCTGACACAGCTGGGAAGGACTGGAGAGTTTAAAGACGACAAGTAATAATGCATCATTAACATGGAGGAAGTCGCCTTACAAAGATGCAGGTATGGAATGCAGTCAGAGGTTGGTATGTGTGAAGTGGGAATTTATAAAGCACAGGCACAGTTGACTTCAATTTTGGGGTATTGAAAGGAAATCACACACTCATCCTCCACAGTTCTCCGAAACACACACAGTACACAACACTTCATTTTAAGTTTTTTTAAATTTATTTCAGTTTTTGCAGACTTTTCATCACAACGATGCCAGAGAGAAGAAATTGCTATTAGTTTTTTTTCTTTGCGTTGTCATTAATCTGAAAGCAAACCAATTGAGAGCGGTCATGTCTTGAAGAGCTTAGAAGCAGAGGCATTTGTGACATGCAGCAGAGCAGGCAAGACTAGTCAAACCCAGAGTGAGAGGATGACGATGGCTCCCTCAGCCTCTCAATCCACAGTTTCAAACCTTGATCCAATAACCTCACTGTTCAGAACCTGCCAGATTCACGGAGTACAAAAACACAGACAGGCAGCAGCGACCGAGGATTTCAGACCAGAGCAGCGTTCAAAACAAATTCACTTAAAAGAGAAATAAATGCATCCTCGAAAAAGCCCTGCCTTTTACCGTCTCTGTTATGTTTTCAAGTCATTTATCTGGACAGAAACGGATGGCGCAATATCACAACACTGATTTCTTTATTTTAATTTGCCAACGTGGCGATTGGTCAAGTGGGGATGTGGTTATATGCTGCTATGGTGATCATGAACTCACTACGGTGATATGTAAAGCAGTTAGGTTGCCTTGGGAAAGAAATGATGACCTACCCCCACCAGACAAACGCTTAAAATCAATAATAATAATAGTGAGCCGGTCTGGTCAACACATACTACAGTGGAAAAGAGGAGGCCACCTACGTGAGATAATGGAGTCTTTTCAACCATCTTATTTTCCTAATGTACAATATCTATAGCTGATGTTTGCATAACTACAACCAGAGGGCCATACGACAACTTTAATATTGCTGTGGAAAACAAAATTAAACAAAAACACATTGTGGAATTACTATTGAATCGGTTTGTTTTTGCTAAGGAAAAGTACTGTGCGCAAAACGGTGAACTGTGAAAGTGAAGTATTAAGCTTGTTTTTCTTTTTGTTTAGAGTGCTGTTTTCAGGTCCAGGTGTGGCTTATGTCCCTCAGTGTTTGGTCCCTAAGGGAAACAGGATAATAAGTCCATCCATTCAATTCAATTACTACTAAAAGACAAGGTGAAAAGAGGAAGAAAATAAAATAAACATACAAAATAAAATTCTAAATCAATGAAAACTGAAAACCGAACTGAACCCTACAAACAGACAAAAGCAGTGCCAAGACAGGCTGGAGGGCGGGAAAAGGTGTGTATGCCTCTTGGCTGTCCAGGGAACACCGCGTCTATCCGTCTGTCTGTTCGTCCATCCATCCATTCATCCATCCATCTCTTCTGCCCTTCCTAGAGCGTCTCACTTGAGGAGAGCCTTGATGGCATCACTCTCTGCAGCTTCGAAGGCGCTCTGGCCGTCCGGTCCTTTCCGCTCTTTGTCGGCTCCCTACAGAGGATGGCGGAGAGAGGGAGGGAGAGATGAAGAGAGATCGACGTTAGGCATGGTTGTCATAGCCGGGTCTCTCGGTGACGCCTCTCTCCCAGAGCGATGGCCAAGGTAAGAGCAGCAGGGTGCCTCCTCCCTCTGGCCTCCGTGCTGTCTCCTGTCTGGCCTCCAACCTTTCACCCAAGGCCAGGGTCTGCCATTGCCTCAACAAAGCAGGGCGGAGGTCATCTTTTTCCCCCCACCCACACACATGCGTTCACTTCATTGCCCCTAACCCTCGCCAAGCTCTCAATCAAGGCTGTTCAGTCAGACGGTCGGTCGGCAGCCAGGTCGGGTCAGGCACACGTCCACAGCCAGAGAATGCAAGACAGCTCTGAGTTACGGAGAGAGACTGGGCAGGAATGAGAAAGAACAAAGATAAGGAATGAGAAAGAACAAAGATAATGTGAGGGCTACAAACAGGATAGACAAGCAGCAGACACGCCGGGGAGGAGGGCAAGACAGGACACGTGCTGCATTCACAACAATGTGTTGCATTCACAACAACGTCCTGAATGGAAAAGGAGTACGGAGACACAGTCCGGAGGGAGGCGGCTCTTTGTCTGGCCTGCCAACCTTAGCCTCTTAGCGAGGGGTTTAGGGAGCCTGGGCTGAGAGACGCTCATTGTTGTGCGGAGAAATGGCGACAACAGTGGAACGGACTGACCCAGTTTGTGTTTGACTGGGTGTGTGAGACATGCCAAAGGAGAAACAGAGCGAAGCCCAGGCATACGGATTAAAACGAGCTAGATGGCTAACCTGTCAGAAACACAGCTCTGATTAAGGAGAAAAAGGTTTCCAGCAAGTTGAACTCTAGTTATTACTCAGGCTAACCCCTTCGTTAGCATAACATATTGACCAGCTTAAAGGTTGGAGGTGCAAATTGCATCAGAAAAGATTACTGCCAGATTTCAGTCAGCCTTCAAACTTGAAACTAATTCAGGCAGCCATTTCGCATTAAAGTAGAATGAAAAGCACAAAAGTTTCAGTGGTGGGGTTTAGGAAAGCCCAAATTCCAGTCAGGTATGTGAAGACATGGTCCATGGTCATTTGTGTTGTTCTCAGCTCCTCAGGCTGAGAAGAGGAAGGATGCTCTAGCTCTGGGGAAGTCATTAGTAGTCGATTATATCCGAAGACCACGATGTAGCGGGCTGCTTTTGACCACAGCACCTGGAAGGGGCGCCATCAGCACATACCCACCGCCGGAAAGAAGTACCGGGTCTTGTGCGTGGCTACACAGTTAGCAAGGTGTCTCACCCGCAAGGCACAGGTAGCGTATAATAAGCTCGCTGGCAACACTTGTTATATACCTGGACGGTCCCAGCAGGACCTCCCAAGGGAGTTCTGATAAGAGGCGCACTTCCAGTTGTACCTTCTCCCTCCATTGCTGCCTCTGTCAGCATATGAAGTGTCCATGTCTCCACTGCCCAGTTCTCCAAGCAGTGTACTCTACTCACCACTTAAAATAACGATCTAGCTGGCAAACCACACACCGACACAAACCCGGTCTAGCCTCATGAATGAGACAACTCGCTGGGTATGCATGCAAATAAGAGAGACCATCCTCCTGGATGGACACGTGCTAGCTAATCAGCTGATGGAGTCAAATGCTAGAAAACGAACGCTAAGTCTGTCCCCCCAGGTGTCTGTTTAACTTATCATGATGCCATTATCGAGTGAGGATGAGAGGATCCCATACATAACACATTACCTGAAGACGTCCCCTCAGGGATGGGTATAAATGTGATGCTTACAGGAGTTTATTGACCTGCAGGCTCAAGTCTGGTGCTGTAGGGAAGGAAATAGGAATATTTACATCACTTCCAATGAGGAGTGGGGCCTGGGGGGTAATCGATAGATATCGGCATAGATATCGGCAAAGTCTGTAGAAGTGCATGACTCAAGGTAGGGATAGGGAAAGTGGTCAGGATGGTGATGGGCGGTGATAGATTCACCATCACAAGAATCTCATTAATAAGTGGGAAAGACCTCGGGTCATGGAGGAGGGAGGTCATTTCCTGAACGATCTAGATTGAAAAACCACAGTTTGTCAGGAAGCTACGGGAAACAGAAAAAAAAAAAAAGAAAGATGGATAGAAAAGGCATGAACTGAACCAATTTATTTTCAAATGGGGTGGAAGTACAGGCATGACACAAGATACTTTATGAATGCTAATATCTACACAGCATGACTTAGGTCAAGCTCATCTTTCTTCACACTTATCACCTCTCCAGCACACATGCTAATGGTGCAGTTCAGCGTGCTAAATTTAGAGCGGAAGACACGCATTTCCTGTAACTGGTCCCACCCTTTATCCAATTGATAAATCTCTTGGTTACATTCTTCACTGTGCAGCTACAATCTCGCAGGCGCAAGGTAGTCAAACAGTTACACGGGGGGGGGGGGGGGAGGGCTATCTATCAGCGGCTCCCAGTCCTGCCTCATAGCAAGGGTGTAGGGAGGGCCTCTTCTGTGTTTATTCATAATTAACAAGGTCTTGTTTTCTAGGACCGCCCCCTGGTTGTCAGTCAGCATTCCCTTTTTTTTTGTTCATACTCCTACATTCCTTCCAAATGACCACCAAAAAACACTACATCCAAAACAGAACAGAAACCTTTTGCTAGCATCTGGAGGAATTCCTCCAAAGGAACAGGATAAAAGGCTGAGGTGGTCAGGGATGTGGTCTTCATTTCCTCCGCTTTTCACGGAGAAGGTCAGGGAGGTGAGCGAAAGGCAGGTTACAGTGAGGAGATGGACCGGTCCCAGGGGAGAGACAGGTGCCAGTGAGGAGATGTACTGGTCCCAGTGGAGAGGCAGGTAACAGTGAGGAGATGTACTGGTCCCAGTGGAGAGGCAGGTAACAGTGAGGAGATGTACTGGTCCCAGGGGAGAGCCGTGACCTTTGTGCTCAGCGGCAGTAATCCCCGCGGATGCTCCGTGGAGAGATGTGGTTAACCACAGGCACATGGCTGCAGCGCGGGTCGCCTCAGGGTCCCGCTTATTACTAATCCCTGCTCTGATGAGTCTGTTGGGACACTGGCTCACCTTAAACCCACTGGTGGTGGCTTCCCATCTGACTGATGGGCATGGGGACGTTTTCAAGATTGTGCGTGTGAAGATTCGGACTCACGAACGAGCTGAAACAAGGAATTTTCCATCTGGCAGGTTTAGTGACTGTGGACTTTGTCCAGAGAGTGCCAGTCTCTGTTGCATACCACCGACACAGGCCAGCGGCTCTGGCAGCGCTGAGCAGCGCTGTCGTCGCCAAAGATATCTATACCGGGGCACATTCTCTGAAGGAGCAGAGAGGAGGAACAGGGTCAGAGACAGCCCCAGCGAACCGCCAAGCGTGACCGTCCATGTACCCCGTCTCATTTAGCCTAGCTGAGGGAGACAGCTGCTCACTCACTGGGAATATTACCAGCCCATGTTACTCTCTCTCACACACACCTACACATCCAAGACATTTACAAAATAAGTTTATAATTTTTATGACATGACAAAGTGGGCTATCGCAGAGAAAGTTGTCGACCGTGGAAATAAGAGACACGTTTATTTCAAGGTAATGACAGGAAAGATCCTTTATGTGGACGTGTTGTAGTGTGACAGTCAGACGGAAGGGGATATTCATTTCACAGTAGTTTGATCTCGTTTGGAGAAGTAGCCAGACCCCTCTGGTCTACTGTGAGGGGAATGAGGGACATCAGTCATTTTTATGTGGCCTGCCACACAGTTAGCGCCATCTCTCTGAGCCAAGGACATCTACTAGGCCTCTGCAGAACAGGGACTAGGCCCGTAGTTATATAAGTTAGGATGTAGGTCAGACCTTGACATGTCTCATCTATGAAAAGCTATGCAGCTCATGCTGCCAGGCGAGGCATAAATCTATGCATCCATCACAGGACACTCATCAACCACGGTTGGAGAACAAATCACAGCTTCCTGAGCAGTGAGACAAAACAAAGTGACCCTTCACCTTACAGTTTCTCCCGCTCTCAGTACTGTTGACTAGTAGTCTATGAAAGAAGATAATACCGGTATGTCAATGCTGTCATTCACTACAGCATGTGCATTGTGACTGACAGTTGGTATGAATTTAAGAATTTACCATAGCCTGAGCAAATGAGCGGGAAGGGACAAAACAGCGAGAAGGAGGAGAGAGAGTTTGAGAGCGAGTGCGTGTGTGAGTGTTGGGAGAGCAAAAAAGCGAGACGGCTTGGAAAAACAAACAAACAACAGGAGTGCTGCGCGGTGTCTGGGAACATTCCAGCAGCCTCCACCGAACAGAAGCGAGGGCCAGGCACCACTGGGGCCCTCTTTTGTGGCCCTTTGTGACACAAGTTACCTCATCAGCAGTCACTGCTCACACACAGCTTGTGATGCAGCGACAGGCACTGAGTGTCTGTGCGTGTGTGTCTGTGTGAACGCATGTACGAGACCGATGGTACCTTTTCTAGTAGGAGCTTGACGCAGGCGAGGTGGCCCTCATAAGTGGCAGAAAGCAGGGGAGTGATGCCGTGTTTGTCTGCAGCCTGTGGAGAGAGAGAGAGGTAGAGAGAGAGCGGGGGTGGAGGAGAGCAGAGAGAGAGATAACAGGTCTGAATGGACAGGCTACATACATCAGTGGATCATTGCTGCTCTTGCCTCTTGCACAAGGGCACATCACTCTCATTATCTGAGGAAATAACTCCTGGGAGGGAACACTTTTACTTCCCTCCCTCTCCTTCTGCTTATCACATCAATGAATTATAGGGAGAGGAGGCCACTCTGCCACTGTATTCATCTCTGACTCTCCATTTGGGGAACCTGAGTCTTATCGGAAAGGAACGAGAAGAGCGGTGCATTCTCAAGAAAAATGTTTTGCCATAAAAAGAGGAAGTGGGGGGGCGGCGGTGGCGGCTAACCCGTTACTTTACTTCTTTTATCCCCACAACCAGACGGCTGGATGTTGGAGAGAGTGAAAGGAGGGTTGATGATGGGGCAGATACAGGAGAGGCTGTGAGGACAAACAGTGCTCTGCTAGGAGACTTCCCCCAAAGTAGCTCTGCATGAAAGCAGGAGAGCTCAACGTGTTCCAACTGGTTTCAGGATAAAAGGTTAATATAAATGTGTTTAAATCTGATTGCCAAGAGTCATTCATATGGGAAGGGTGAGAGAAACCAACAGCTACACTGAAAGATAACGTCAGCAAATGTTGACACATATCTGCCACCGTACAACATAAAGTTCCTCCAAACTTACAGTAGTTCAGCCAGCCTACAGCTAAATGGTGTCTCTTTTGTTAAGACACGTTTCCCACTCCTCTGGTGAGGATCATAGGCCCAACACTAACAGAATATGTGGTCTAACGAGTTGGACTGTGGTGGGGATGTAAAAGAACACGACACATTGGTCTACTCCTTGTTGCAGTGCACCCCTAGACCGCAGGGAAATTATAGTCAACACTTTGCATGAGTTGATCACGCACCCCCCCCCCCCCCTCCTTCCCCTTTATTAGTCGTGTTACTCTTACGTTGACGTCAGCTCCCTTGGAGAGCAGAAACTCAAGCATCTCAGCCTGGCCACAGTCAGCGGCGTAGTGCAGTGGCTTTCTACCCCCTTCCAGGGTTCGGTTAACATCCTCCGCCTAGAGGAGAGAGAGCGAGAGAGAGAGAGAGAGCGAGAGAGCAAGAGACAGAGAAGAGACAGACACACACCGGGAGGTCAACATGGATGTCATCACAACTTCCTTTCACCTGGTGTGTTTCCTGATACAGCGTTTCTAGATTTCACAAGAGGAACAGATTCTTGTTGACACAATATTGTGTGCGCGCGTTCAGGAGAGCCACACAACGCTCTGTAGTTGACCTGATCTTGATCTGTAGCTGTTAAGAGACAGCATGGTTCTCTTCTCCCCTGATGCCCACAAGAACTGATAAAGGCAGCAGCGAGCCCCCAGAAGAACGGATGATCCTCACCGTTTAGAAAGGGGTTCCAGACGGGGCTTGGGGAAGCTACAGCCACCAGGCCAGCTGCTCTGACCTGCTTATGGCCAGGTGAGATCTCACAGCCACAGAGATGCAACAGTTCGCCACAGTACATGTCTTGCTTTGCCACACCTGGAACACAGCCTAGAGCAGGGACCTCTCTGATTACTAAAGGCACTAGACATGCTTCTTAAGATCCTGGTGACGTTTTTTGGGGGGCCAATAACTTCACTTAGTTTTTACAAGTCCCATGTGTAAGAAAACTGTTGCTTCCCTGACAGTCACCTGTATGGAAGCTAGGCCAACCCCGTCACTAGTGCATCATCAGCCACCCAAAGCCCCATCACCTACAACGGAGCCCCAAGGACTGGCCCTAGTAAGCACACCCTCCACCTCCACCTTCACAGAAAGGTCAAGGACAACAGAGAGATGTGATTCCATTTGTTCATTTCCCGACTCAATCCGTTGGAGACGATGGTAATCTCATCTCCCTTTTTAATAGTTTTGAAATGTTACCTCCAGGAGCCCTTACGAGACCCACGTGAATGGATTATGAGGGCTAATTGAAATGGTTTCTTTACTGCTGATGAATAAGGGCCACGCCATATGATTAGTTAGAAATCTGCATAGGGATATTTGAAATGTCTGTGAGTTGTGTTGGAATGCCTCCAAATGAGCAATCATTTGTATATGTGAAATCCATCCCAGAAATGGCATGGTTACAACTGAACCAAGCTTCCCCCTTCCATCAAATAGGAATTAAAATCAGAGGGTCAAGATCAATAGAGCTGCAGACTGCAAGATTGCTACCGATCTTGCATGACATTTTGCTGGTCTCTATAACACAATTAAGTTATTTCACAAGGCGGATGTCACCAAGCATTAAATCAGATGAAATCCAGTTGGCAAGACAGATAACTAATAGAGGGAAGGGTATTCCCAATTTATTGTACAAGACACATTTAAGAATAAGCCAATTCAATCTAGTGTATTATTGGATGTTGGGTACTAAACACAGGTCACCATCCCAAAACGGAATGCTTAGCCTAGCTTGCTAATGTGAAATTGAAACAAATAAATGGTGGTTGGGCCACAAACCTATGTTACGGTGTTATACTTCCATTAAAAAGGTATTTAAAGAGGCTACCTTAACCTCAAAGCCACAGTGTTTTCAATACTTATTCTCCTCTGCCTCCAAAGTAAGCCATGTAGGTTAACTGACTTATTTCTTGAATCTGGATTTTTGCAGCATGGACAGCTTTAATATCAAGTATATAGATTCCCAGTCAATGTAACGAAATAATTGAAAATATGTCTACTTAAAATAGCAATCGCTGAATACTAACTAAAATGGTTGCTGGGTAGCATGTGAGTGTATCCACACCGCACGGTGAATCTTTGAACTGTGTCAAGAGACGTGTTGCTAAAGATGGCTAGCTGAAAACAAAGATCGAGGCTGCCCCACCCACCCTTAGCTGCAAGTCCAGTACAGTAGCTAAGCCCTCCTCACGTCTTTTTGGGTCCCTGCTTGGCCGCTAGGCTAGCTGTTACGAACCGGCGTTAACTAGCTTAGGAGCATACAGTACTGTCACTTGTGGACGCCATAGCCTAGTTTCTAAGCGTGTATATATATCTATGCAGTCAAAATTACATTCGTTTGCTACATTATACTTCGCGTAGTTATCTAGACTAGCTAGTACTAGCACCATTCCGTTTGTTGCTGTAGTTAACTGACTGGCTAGCTAGCGTGATGCTTGTCAGTCAGGAGTTCAACAAGCTGTTGCACAATACAGCTAGAGAGTACTGAAGAGCTGGTGCTACAGCATTTAGCAGCTCCACAGTAGCCCATTGGCAAGCTAGCTAGCTAGCTAGCTACAAAGACACATCGATTTGGCGCTCGCTAGTGTAACTTCCTAAAATCGCTGATCAGGCAAGGACTAGCTAGCTACTGTACCTAGCTAGTTAGCAATTAACGGCAGCATTAGAGTAGGTTAAGTGCTAGCAGTAGTGATGGTCAAGGCCATACGCGTCTAACACTAGACTGCTAGTGGAACATAATCCACCCCACTGCAAATTAATTAAAACTTACCTTCACGAGAAGGGTTTTAACCTCGTCCAGGTCTCCATTTTTCAAGGCCCACATCAATTCTTTATCACCCATGTTCTTGTGCTGCACAACAGATCGCTGCAGCAGTGTAAGTTCCCTGTTGTTTAAAAAAGGCAGCTGTCAAGTAATGCTAACGTAACGTTACTAGCAGTCTAGCTATCACATTCACAGCAGACAAAACTTCTCCGAGTCAGACAGACAGGGACGTAATGCTGACTTAATAGGCAAGTGCAAAATATGAACGTACAACTTTCAAGAATCAAATAATAACTAAGGACAAACACCTGGCACGTGCAGGTGTAGACAGGGTACGTATAATTTGTTAAAATAAGTTTCAAAGAGAGCAATAGTCGAAGGGATCCGCCTTTCTCTCTGTACTAGTGAAGTATTTCCGATGCCGCCGAATACCCGGAAGTTAACAGTGTCATCGCAACGCACAGATCCAAGATCAGCTCCAACCTCAAATCTTTCGAAGATCTTTATGTAAAACTGGCCGCAAATCAGAAAGATATATACATTTTTTAGGCAAAGATAAAATCATGATCGTGTGTGTTCAATAAGTCGTAAGTTCAATTTGTTTTTAAGAGCAACGTATAGACTACAATTGCGCACATTAATTCCAATAACATTATTTATATATTTTTGATGATTAGAATGATAAGGAGGATATATATTCTTATTATCCATTTATTGTGTCAGTCATGCATAAAATAACGATTTAAATGAAAAACACAACATTGAAACAACAAAGTCAAGACAGGGATCCCTTTTTAGGAGCCTTAAAGACACAGCTCACTATAAAATCCTCAAACAAGATTGCAACCTGCTCCAAAAATCCATTTACATTCTCCAGCCACTGAGCTGTTGTCAGCTGGGGTCACTACTGTAAACAACTTTCAGAGGACCTCATTAGCATAGGGAACACAAAACATACCTATTGTTCCTTGAAAGAATGTCTCTCTTTCAATCAACCAATGCAACTGAGGGTGACTGTCTGGTTGGAAATTGCCCTGCATCTCCACACAATCAGTTCCTCATCCTGCCTCATCCAGTAATTTCCATTTTCATTATCTTCTTCTTGACTTTCATTTAGGCACCGTTAATTAATTCTAGGCCTATTAAACCTGCAAGTTAATAAAAAAACACATCCGGATCTCTCTACTACCCACTGCTGGTGTGGAATCAAGCATACAACATGTTGGAGGCCATCTTACAGTTTTCAATCACGTTCTCTGCAGGCTCTTCTACATTTGTTCCAGCCACTACCCACCCCTGTCATGCACTATGAAAATGCATATGCCCACTTACCAGCCCCCCCTGAGAAATACTGTCAGTGCCAAAGATGGTTCTAGCACTATTATTACATGATATAAGCACTCCCACTGAAAAACCAATCTGGCCTGGACGAAAAGGGCGATAAAAGTTGCCATTTGAAGAAAATTCTATATGACTCTATGACGAGAATAAAATGATAGTAATGGGATTCTGCCCCCTCCTCTTCTCCTTCACTTTCCGAACTAATAAATGTATGCACACTCTCGCTCTCACACACACACGCACACACCCACACACAGACATAGAGAAAACACTCTTACGAGCATAGAGGAAAAATTGTGGTCAGACTTGAGGCTCCATCATTAAACCAGTTTTTATGGGATTGTTATAAACTGTGTCAAGAGCACAGGTAGGATCATCCATTTTCCACATGTAAATACAAACTATTACCTTTTTGAATGTATTGCTTAATATGTTTCATGCATATAGGAACTGTTGATGCTGATGAAACGTTTACTGTACATGCAAAAACAAACATACATTAGATTGACAAGTAATACCAATGACAAATTCTAGTACTTCTGCAGCCCAGTTACAGTTCAGCAAAGATAGTAGAACATGCTTTTTGGCCTGTCACCTTCATATTCTATTATAAGTCAGAGGAATTAAATAAATAAAAAATATGTTTTCCCTATTGGTGTGATAGCAAAGCACCTTCATTTTTCAATTGGACAGAACAATGCAAAGGCAGACAAACTAGGAACCTATATTTAACATGCAGCCAAAGTAGTTTGGAAATAATATGCGTTATAGTCCTTTTTTTTTTATCTCTGCAGCATATTCAGTTTAATCTAGTTAAACCAGGCTCTTAGTATTCTTTATATCACATAACAAAGAAAAATCAGATCCTCATAGACCGTAAATTAGACATAACCTTTTTAACATAATTTGTCAGAAAAATCATGTCTCTGAGCAATGTTTCCTCGCAACAAGGCCATCTTTTTAGTAGAGATAATAATGATATGTGATTACTTTTTTAATGATCAAATGTGTGAAATGGACAGTTTTGAAGTATGTCTGCTTGTTTATGTGTGAAGAGAAATAGAAGATTTTTCCAAAGCTCCTACAGGAGTTGAAAAGAAGTTATGGGTACATTTCTCTCTATCTGAGAACATGGGGAAGCACCTGTAAACACAGTGAGATCAAATTATCATTGATTACTTGAACAGTCTGTTCTATAACCTATTCTCTTCTTCTCATCCAATGCATGCAGCTTTTCCTCTGACTCTTCTCTCCGTCTTCACAACAGACCTCAAGCTCTCAACCCTCACTTTAGGAAGATCCTGTCCTCCTGACCCTCTGTAAAAGTGTGAGTTTTTAGTTTTCAGTCATGTATAGACATGCGTCAGCGTCGTTGCTAACAGACTAATGATCAATATGACTAAATGTGACTATTGCATATACATTAAACAAAAGATCCTGACTCTACAATGTCAGCAATATCTTGACATACACTGTCAAAAATTGGCGACATGACTGCAGTTTTGATAGCATTAGATTCTGTTTTACTTTTAGTTTGACCTACTATGGTATTACATTGAATAGTCTTATGTGTAGACAGTATACTTTTTAGAATACATAAGTATCAGTTGATCATTAGTTTAATTTCTTATAATATACTATTGTACTTTCCTCCATAATAACCTTCATTTATGTACATACAGAAATACAAATGCGGTGACTCCCGAGGATAATCAGTTTTACCATGATTTATTTTGGCTGTCAAATTCTCAACATTGCAAATCAGCTATACATAAAGATTGCTTGTGAACCAAATTTTGTTTTCGAAGTTGAGTGTGAAATACATTATGTTAGAGACGAGTAGCATCTGGTTTCTCAACTTATAATTTGGAATGTTTTGATAAGACTGCACTACAGAAATCAGGCAGAACTATATACTTTATTTTTCAATGTTATTTTTGGAATGTGAATAAAAAAAGGGGAGATTGAAAAAGTAATAATGATGGGGACTAGGCGAGCAAGACTAGGTGTGCACCTGAACAGCAGGATGGTTGGTCACAAAAGTCATCAAACTGTCTATTTTAATCAAATACATATCATTTCCTGGTCTTGTTCTTGTCTCCCATACTGGAGTGTTTGATAATAAAATAGTGACAGTGTAAAAAAGACATAGGTATATTTTTTGGACATTGGAATGAAGTGAAGTAACTGCAACATGTGTATAGAAGTAAAACCCAGTCTGAAGAAAGTTTAACCAATTGTTACTGTGTTTTCAAAACCAATAACAGCTTTATTATTTCTTTGGCCATGATATACTGTATTAGGTCTTCATTACGTATTAGTGTCTTTAACTCATGTGTTCCTACTATGTTACAATCTAATAAAAGGAGAGAGGAGGCTACAGTGACTCATGGAGCCAGACAGTGTAATGGAACAGAAAGAGAAAGCGAGCAACTGTTGAGTTTGGAGATCCTACAGGACCTTCCTCATAAAAGAAGAGCATTAGCAGTGTGGGCGGCTGCTACTATTGCTTATGACTCCCTCTAGGGGCCAGGCCTCGGCCATTGCCACTCTATATAAGAGTGTGGGTGGAAGAAAAGATGCAGGACACCGAATAGAACCCTAGCTCCAAGCAGCCACTGTGCACAATAACCTGTATTCATACTTTCTCCATCCCTCATTAAAAGAAGGAACTTGGATACAGATTAAAAAAAAGTGAAGAGGCTCAACGAAAGGACTGCTCTCTTACAATTAGAGCCAGTGAAAGGTGGCCATCATCTTTAGAAACTCATACCTCCCTAATAGTTTTTTAATGAAACCCACGCAACTTATTATAGAGCACCGTGACCAGAACACCAGACAAAAAAGCAATGCCAGCACCATTTGTTAGCTGTATCATTAACCCCTTCGTCCATCATTTTGTGTATGTGCACATCATTTCTTGCTGCTAAGACCACAGGCACTGTACATGGAGTGGCAACACAGCTGTCTGGCCAATGTCAACCTCTATCACCCGACATCATCTGCCCATCATGCTGTCCTCAGCCCCATCATCCATCACTCTGAGGTGCTGTCCACCAGTGGCTGCCCCCTCATCACCCCTGGCTGGCTCTGATTGGGGGTTTGTGCTGCACATTGTCGATGTGGCTGCTGATAGGATGTGACAACTTTATTAGGCGCAAATCAGTAGGCCCGCTTTCATTCTCTTCCGGACAAGTGAGCGATGGGAGCCGCAAGCTCCGGATATTCACGGGAAACCCACATTCTCTTTCTCTCTCTGTCTTTTTCTCTTTCTTTCACTCTCACTCTTTTTCTCTCTCTTTTGTCTAGTTTTTTTTCTGCATCTATCTGTCTATCTATCTGTCTATCTATCTTCTTCAATGTAACTTGTCTCATGCCGCCTGTCATCAGGGAACACTGTCTACCTAGTCACAAGTGACAGGCCAGTTAACCATGGAACTGACCTCTAACCATTAGCTTCTTCATCTACCCACACCTCTAACAGAGGATTCAGCTCTAGGAAAGGGAATTGTAGGCATGACACCAACAGTACTGCTCAGTCGAACATCCTTTGTAGAGCACCTATAGTCACTTTTGTGGGGAAATAGCTTTGATCAAACACATTTCTTGTCGACATGCAACACGTGGTGTAGCAGCAATTCATCAGTTGAAAGGCACTATTGAGTTTACATACATCACTCTGACTTCTAAAACCCACAGAGGGGCACCCTGAAGACGACAAAGAACAGCCCCAGAACTTCCCCTCAGAACAGCCCCAGAACTTCCCCTCAGAACAGCTCCAGAGCTTCCCCTCAGAACAGCCCTATAACTTCCCCTCAGAACAGCCCTAGAGCTTACCCCCAGAACAGCCCCAGAACTTCCCCTCCCCTCAGAACAGCTCCAGAGCTTCCCCTCAGAACAGCCCTAGAGCTTCCCCTCAGAACAGCCCTAGAGCTTCCCCTCAGAACAGCTCCAGAGCTTCCCCTCAGAGCAGCCCTAGAGCTTTCCCTCAGAACAGCCCTATAGCTTCCCCTCAGAACAGCCCTATAGCTTCCCCTCAGAACAGCCCCAGAACTTCCCCTCCCCTCAGAACAGCCCCAGAACTTCCCCTCAGAAGCCTCTGCTACTGAGGAAAACTAAACCCATCAGAGACAGTGCAAGACTAGTCACATTTCCATTGTTATCCTTTGCATTGTCATTCGTTTCTGCTGACTCATCTTCAATTCATCAAACGCCGCAGTGCATGCGTGTATAACCAAGAGAGTGGAGAGCACGCAAGCCCTAAAAACTAGATGATGGACATTTATTTTGAAGGCCAGGCAAATATATAACCCAATTCAAAAAGTTGTGTATCAATCTGATTGTGAACTGTAAAAACGTTCCTACTGCTGTTCATTAGTGAAATCTAGGTGTGAGTGTATGTGAGTTAGTATGTGAGTACAAGGGGATGTTTGTTTACTACAGTATGTTTACGAGACCATGTATGCTTTTAACATGTATGCGTACCCGTGCATATCTTAGAGTGTGTGTGTGTGTTACAGTTGAAAGGCACCTGTGTGAGTGTGTGAGAGTGCTGTATGTATGTGTATGTATGTGAGTACGTATGTGTGTGTGAATATGTGTGTGTGTGTGAAGGTGGGAAGGTAGCAGACTTCCACAGTAACAGCCCATGCCTGTGTTGGCATTCAGCTCCGCCACACTGCGGGCTTGTCCTCGGGTTAATCACCTTGCAGCTAGAGCCGTGCATGGGAAGTGTGCTAGAGACGGAGGGAAAGGCCTGTGTATGGGCCACACGCAAAATTAAATTAATGGAAGATGGGCTCATTAGCACTCGCTTGGTTGCTCTGGGAGGCTGGTGGAAATGTCTCGGCCTGCATTCTACTGGTGGTTCACGCTGTATGGACTAGACTTAATAATGGCTTAATTAGTGGGAATGGCGAGGAGGAAGTCCGGTGGAGGAAGCATGGATTTAGGATTCAGGTACAGCATAGGATGTGCTATAGGAGGTGAGCTACCGTACTGTAGCTCAGTTTTGTTCCACAAGCTGTCACATGTGGTCATTTGTTGTAGAATGTAATCTGACCATTACATTCTAGTTGTGTATTTAACGATTTGCTTTCTCTTCCTTTTTCCAGAACTATCTTTGTGGCTTTTCCCCCCTGCACTTAGAAGGAACAGGCTTTAAATGTCTGATGAGGTGGCAAAACCGTGGGCTCCACTCTAGTCTCCGGTCCTCCTGTCTCCTGCCTGCCACTGCTCAGGCAATCTAGATACCTCCGGCCAGGAACAAGGGAGTGAAGATTATGTGCACTCTTAAAGTATCCCTCCTAAGGACCCATAATTTGACTACTTACATCCTTTTGTGCTAGATACAGGCTTCCGTTTATGGCTTTTGCAAGAAAAATGAGCATTTACCCATCATCAGTTGATATAAGATGATATGGTGTGTGTTTAGAGTATTTGTGTTTCTTTTTGTGAGTGTGTGAGGTTGTGTTCATATATGTGTGTATGTGTGCTTGCTTTACTCTAATATGCATGCGTGTATTCTTGTATACTGTATGTGTGTATGTGTGTGTGTGTGTGTGTGTGTGTGTGTGGATGTGTGTGTGTGTGCTTCGACTGTTTTTGCCTCCATCCCTGGATGTATATTTTTTTCAGGCTTAATGGTGCGCTTGATTTGCATAATTGTAATTACATGTGTGGGCTGTAGCCGGCCGCCTGCCCCAGGTGAGCTGATGATGACGAGGATGTTTCACATGTCCTCCATGCTCACTGTGAATGATGGAAATTGCCCACCGTAAACACCACATCGAACAGGTTTGCATTTTTACTGTTCTTAATGACACAATTTGCTGAGCTATGAGAAAGGAGGAATGAAGGGGGGAGGGGGTTATTGGAGGGGTAGGGTATTTTATTCATGCTGACTGAGTACTTTTATTTTCTTACTTTAAGTGACTTTCATGCACAGTCTCAGATTCTCAGTAGCATTTCACTACCTGAAATATGTCATTAAATACATACTTGGGCCTTTGACAGGACTGAACTTTTGTTTGAGGCTAGGTTGACAAAATAAAATAAAAATCCAGGTTGGGGAAAGGGACTCCTTTAAAAAAATATATATAATTTGCCTTTTGTATTTAAGACAGTGAGACTCGCATCAAGCATGCCAATCTGCTCCCTTCATGCCTCACCTCCCACCCCCCACCCCTCCACCCCCATCAACCACCCTGGCATTTGTTGACAATTCATACCGTCCTAACGAGTCTGTTTCATTTGCTTCTTCCCACTCTTGATTAAGCACATATGAAAGAGAATGATTCACATCGTTTTCACTTGAAACTGTTGATAAGGAAAATCACTTGCTGTGCAATGAGATTACTAGGAATCGTCCTTCTGGTGGCAAACTACTGGCTCAGGAACGCAGCGCTTTTCATTAATTCACAGACTTCTTTGCGGTGGGCAAAAAAGCGGCTTAGCAGATCCATCAGAGTTAAAAGGGAAAAGCAGATGAAGACATCCTTTAACCTCTGGAATGCAAACCAGCAGTTTTGATGTAAATATCCAGAAGATTCTTACAGAGCAGTATTCATCACTCCATGATTGAATTCCAGTAAAATGTGTTAGTTTTTCAACTTCATTCCACCCAATTGGAAACTCTTGAAGTAATTCATACTGGAGCATTAATGTTATATATAAGGACCACATCTGGAGACAAGTTTGACCATTATCATTTTAAACATGGTCAAACTGTCAAAGAAGCACATCTCAAGATATGCCATGCTCTGTACCATTTCTACTGTATAAGACAACTTGAATAAAAGATCCTACAACTTGTCTTTTCACTGTAAGTTAATTTTTTAATTTTATTTTATAATGCTACCTGTTGCTAATTTACTGTAAAGAAAGAAAAGAGGAAGAAAAGTTTTCTTTGGGAAATTAATAAATACTTGATGCATGATAGCACAGTGAGACGTCCCACCGGTTCTGTTTTGACATGTGTTTTTCCACTCGGGAGAGTGGAAAAAAAGGTGTGTGTGTTTGTATTCAATGGTGAAGGTAAAGCTGCCTGAACTGTGAAGCTCACAGTGAACGTATGGTACCTCTACCAAGAGACTGTCATCACTGCTGTTACTTTACAGCTAAATTTAACCAGTGAGAAAACCAGCAGCATCTATCTGGCCTTGCTCACACTGCTGCTCTACAGGGATGGAGCTCACTACTCCCTGGCAATCAATATTGGATGCACCTACAGGGACTAGCCAAGCAAATGGCTCCAGGCTAGGCCTGGTCCCTTCCCACCCATTTTCTATATATAAAACTGGCCTGGCATATAATGAAAAACATTACCTGCCACAAGTGCACATCATTCTAGCTGGAATAGATGGAGGAGTTATGGGGAGCAAGGCGGAGAATGATCCAATTACACAAATAGTATTTTTGCTCTCAAGAACATTTATCACCGAGGTCTACAGTCCAAAGATAAATCATAACACAGCTTTTGTGGGACTATAAAATTCCCAGAAATTACTTAATAATTTAAGATAAAAAGCCTATCATAAAATGAAGTGGATCTGGCTTGGCACATCAGATGATTCTGTTTGTGAGTGTGTGTGGGTGTGTGTGTGTGTGTGTGTGGGGGGGGGGGGGCGGTGTAAGAAAGAAAAGGACAGATAGAAATGGGAATTGTGTAAGTTATAAGTTTTAAACAGGGCAGATTTTTATCGGAGAACATGAGAAGACTTTTCAGTTCAGTCTTCGGTGAATACCTGTTTCTGCACTGTTGATTTACTTCCCTATGGACAAAGGGCAGCTCTCAACACATGCACCCCCACTACTATGAAAGATCCTCCTCGCCACAACATCTGCACACCTCAGTAGCAACTCTTTGTTAAGACTATCACTTGGTGAATAAATACAGGTTTCTTATTGTATGGTAGCACCTTTTCCCCATAAGAGGAAGATGTACGGAGTTTAATCAAAACTAAACGTAAAAAAATTACTGAAGATTGATCTCATCTCATGAGGGTACATAGGTATGTCTGCTGTTTGCTACATTGACTGCTGTTAAAGTAAACAAAGTGAGTCTTGGTTTTCTAAAAATAGATTTCAGCCTCAATTAGCTTTTCAAACCACAGCAAAAGTAGCTCTCAAAGTTTAAGGTAAGGGAGGTAATCATAAAAAGAATAGCAGTGATTGCAGAGCAATCTTTTTGAAAACCAGAACCTGAGGGCCAAACATGGAAAAATTAGAGTCTGGTGGGATGGGGGAAGGAAGAAAGCATAATAATTATGGAGCTAAAATCCATTAACTTCTCCAAACTGATGTGACCAAATTACGGTAATTAAATGATATGAGGTGTGTCGGAACGGATACATTTTAGCCATGTGAATGGACCTAACACTCTGGAGGTAAAGTGGTAGACCTCAAGCCACAAAAAATGCCAGTGATGAGGTTGCCTTGTTCATCTGATCAATACTGGGTGATTCCAATAGATAGCTCTTAGATGTTACCAAGTCCAACTAGGAACAACACATAATCAACTGAAAAGTCAAAGGATTTCACTGTTGACACTATTTTTTACTGTAAATGGCTTTGCATGGGAGATACCTTAAAGCAATAAAGCATGACAGGTTCCCTCTTTCCATTAGAGACTGTAGAGTCAAAGACCCACATCACTTTCCCCATCTTTGTCCATACATTATCTCCTCATCTCCATTCCCTCTGTCTCGGTCTGCCTGGCCCTGCTGTCCAGAGTGAGATGAGTTATGATGATACAGCAATAATGAGCAGCAACTCAAACATGTTGAGCACACATCATTCCCTGGATGACCTGAGAGGGAGAAGAATGAAGAAAGGGGGCAAGGAGGACTGGAGGGAGGAAGGGATGGGAGGGAGGGAAGCAGGAAGTAGAGTGGGAGATTAAATATTCCACAGCGTGGTACAATCCTGCTAGCCTTCAGAGAGTAATGAAGCATCTCAACCACAACCGCAGAACCTCTCCTCCAACCCCCACCCCCCCCCTGCCTAATGAATGGATATGCCATATCCATTCATCCCCACCCAGGGAGGAGAAAAATGAGTCTGGCTCCAACAGCTCTCACTAAGGGGAGGATGGGATTCCTTTCCTCCCTGCAAACACCCAGCATCCACAACCCTTCCCCCTCCGCCTCTCCATCCACTCCTTCAACCCGTGATTTCTGTTAGGGTGATTGATTAAACTCAGAACAGGGGGACCCCCCCTCCTATTCCACTCCATTGGCCATACCCCCTCATCCTCTGATTAATTTGGTTTGTGCTGCTGTTGCAGTGTTCTCCGTTTGTGAGTTTGCAGTTGCTTAGACGACAGAAAAGTTTGCGATGCTAAGCAATAATCAGTCGGATTCAATTAGCCACATCTTCACCATCTGAGTTCAAATATACATTTACACTAATAGGTCTGATAAACAAGGTTTAACGTTGTACCCAATCACATACAAGAGAGTGGCCAGGGTTTTTGTTTAAAGCATAAAAGTTTTGTGATGAAGTCAACCAAGAGGTTGAGGAAAAGTTGTTGACGTTCCACTAAGCCTGCGGCCTGGAGAGATGTGAATCTTGGGGTGGGGCTTGGATTCTCACAGGCCCTGCGGTGTGCCCCTGTCCAGCTGCAGCTCCACACCTGACACAACCTGGCAAACGCTCCCTGCACAGCACACCTGTCTGGGACAGGCTGCGTACCCTCCAGCCCTGGGCAGATGTTAAATCAGCTCGCAGGCCAAGACAACAAACCAATGCACCTGAAAGGGCATTTAGCTTTGACATCAAGCTTGTCATGCTGCGCTCACAGGCTGAATTCTGGGTAACACACCTGTCTCTTCCCGTCTTCTTTCTCCAGAGGTCTAAGCTAGGGTGTCATCTCTCTCCGGGCAATGTTTTGGATGCAAGTCTCTGAATATGCTGATAAGAGGATGGGAGTGAACAGGGTCAGAAAACAAACACCACCCCAGACATGATCAAACATTGTATTCTAATCAGCTATCATCGCTGGAGGAAGAAGCTTTTGAAATAAATAGTACATTTCTGCAGACCAAAAACCTTTCCTCTTTTTCATTAGAAGGAGAAATGCTATTCATGCAACACGAATTAAAGAATTTGGGCTTATTGTGCAAATCCCTGCCCTATCTAAATTCCTTGCATCTCAAAGTACCTCTGGTCATTTCATAGTGTGTTGCAGTTTTTCATAATCCATGGCTAATGTCATTCATCCTTGAAAATGTTCAATGTTCTTTCATGAATTATAATAGAAAAGAATCCGAAGCAGCAATGTTCATTTGATCTACAGTCGACAACATTTAATTACATTCAAGAACACTGTGCAGTAAGTGAAACAATACAACCAGAACTTATCTAGTTGCTGTTTCGTAATAGACATCATGAGACAGGAATAGACATTGATCTGTGCTTTGCTCTATATGGGTGGGGTTCTACTGGAGGGTTAGGGTACTCTTTTCCCTGATCTAAAAGGTCAACAGATCACACACTTGAATGGCTCCAAGTTTATGTCAAAGGGCAAACGTGTACAATTCAAAAGGGTTAGTTGTGCAACCTCATGACATTCAGAATATATTCTATTGATTGATATCAGACATGCATACTCTATTTTTAAGCTGCCCTTTCCACTTGTCACATGTAGATTTGCCTCTATGGACTGGATACATGTAAGAGTTAGCAGGGAGATATGATATTTCAGCTTACAACATCACAACAGCTCACAACACATTGTTGTTGTGCTATAAGTGCATCCTCTAGGTGCCAAACCAATGACAACAATCTAAAGGTCACATGATGCATGGTAGTCCACTGTACTTGAGACACAGCATGGAGCCCGACGGGGGTGAATGGGGAGGGTTTGTATGGTTTGTGTGGGTTTGCACAGGTCACCTATGAAGAGGAGATAAGACAACATTTTTGTGAGGGCCAACTGCAGGTTCCACACTGGGATGTGATGAATGATGAACTATTGTGTGAGGTAGCTATGACTACTTGAATCACTTTCCCTAGCGCGTGTCCACAGTGGTCGTATCTCATGGGAGCAAACCTGCGTGTTGACATGACATGTTAAAATGCAGCTTTAGACGGATATGGCCTTTGCTAAGACCAGTTACAGTTACTGAGATAGTCTTGAGTTTTGGCAAAAATATTGAATTTCAAACATATCCGGTTTTAAGCTCATGCTGAATGATTTTGATTGCTCATCTTTATTCACAGCTGCAGCTCATTCCTTCAAGCCATGGATGTAACTGCCATATCATTAACGGCAGGGAATTTTCTCACTCACAGATATTAACACTACTGAAACCTCCAACGTTTGATAAGATCCAGACAACTGTAAGAAGTTGAATAAATCACTGTCAAGAACAACTTAATGTGAATCCTTTGGTGTTAGCACTTTTGATTTGTGTTATATTGACTGACACAGAGTCATGTGTGATGTGCAAGACTAAAAAGAAAAAGAAAGTACTTTTTTATTGAGCAGAAGGAAATCACTATCAGGGCACTCATATACATTTGCCAGATAAAGACCAACACTGAAGTACAGTAACTATATTTGAATAAAAGCGACCATGACAGTATGAACAACAGAAAAGTTGACATCCTTCAGGAGCAGATCCTTGAAGCAGGCGAAGGACACTTGATAAACTGAAATCCAGTTCAGTTTTTCTAATGATATCCTCTGGGTTTACAAGGAGTATGATGCATTCATTTCATTTGACAGTGTTATTGCTCTATGTACACAATAAACCACAGTGGACTATGAGACAGGTTTGTTAGGTTGGTCAGCATGTATTCCCTGACGTCAGCTGGTGTTATGGAAGTACCCACTGCCACGCTTATCTACAGCCAGACAGCACCTCAGAGCACCACAATCACACTCTAATATAAAAACAAAAACAAATAGCTTAAGACAAAACAAATGGCTTTTTCTCTCCAAAAGAGATAAGCAGCTGAGGCCATGCACAAAATTGACAAGCACATAAGGAAGATTTATAGGGTGACTTGAGTTGATCATGGTCAGGAACTGGAGGATTTCTTAGAGAGAGATATTGGCGAGCGACGTGGTTCCTCTGTCTCCTTTCTGCCAATTAGAGCCTACCACTAATAAAAGAGACGGGAATTAAAAAAAGGGTATATATTTTATACTTACAGTAAGATCATATATTTATACAAAGAGCTTCATTTTTTAACCTACGGCTTGCTTCCCATGCTGAGGAGGGTTGGCCTGTCACCTGTCCATCACATCAGAGAGGAAATGAAGAGACCTATGACCCCAGGGTCCTTGAATGGCCATTTTCAATCACTGGAAAGCCAAGCAAGTCCATTTTTCACTGTGACTGTAATAAGTATGCTCACTGATTAAGACCCGGGCAGTGATACACCATGCAGTGCTGGACTCTCTCTTTCTGACTCT
The DNA here is from genome assembly GCF_021917145.1 of Hypomesus transpacificus. NCBI lineage: Eukaryota > Metazoa > Chordata > Actinopteri > Osmeriformes > Osmeridae > Hypomesus > Hypomesus transpacificus. Next base: position 1,010,113 of record NC_061066.1, read on the forward strand.
GTCTCTCTCTCTTGATTTTCCTTTTCCTCAGGACATAACTGAGCACGGGGGATGTTGTTCCACACAGAAAAAGATAACAATGAGAATGAGATCAAATGCGGTAGGTAGACAACAGAGACACAACCAGAAAAAACATAAGGAAGAGTGAGGTCATTCCACTTTGATCACCCTTTTCTCTAGCTGGTTCCTGAGTTTTGAACTGTGCACTTAACAACCTTTTTTCCTCTCCCTGTATGTGATTTGGAGCAACTAACCCTGTAGCTTTTCAGAAATGATTTAGTTTTTAAATTTTCCAAAATACGGATGTTTCACATTTTCTTCGTACAGATGTACACATTTTCTAAAATGTACTAGGTGTCATCACAAGCACATCCAGTCACAAATTTGGTTTATTGCTCAGAGAATGCTCTTTTTTTATGACACAAACTGAAGAAAACAACCAGACGACTTTACTCTCTCGTAATAAAACAGCCCTGAGTTTTAAATGGGTTACTTTGACGTCATTAAGAGACTCATCCAGCTGGTCCTCTTACACAGCACTCTTTCCAACCCTATTTTCAACTTGCATGCCACCAAAAACCTAATTACAATTACGAGAATAGTGCAAATGTTCAGCACAATAAACACTTGAAATTACGTTCCTATTCTTTGTCGCGTTATGATGAATTGCTGAAGCGTCTTCATATTTAGTTCAGCATGATTAATGGTGAATTAAATAAATAATCTCCTCAACATTATTATGAGGTCTCCTTTCTATATATTTTTTTTTCAGGTAGAGACTTCACACAGGTTTGAAATATGAGATAATGAAAATGAAAAATGGCTCAAATTAAATGTCTATTGTTCGAAATGTGGCAGGGGACACTTAAAGTTTTGTGAAAAAAACTGAATGTCTTTGGGAAAACACAGACTGTGAGTGGGGTTGATAGGTGAACTATTGCTCAGTTGTTAATGACAGTGGGTTTGGTTCTCTGGAGAAAAGAGTCCAAAGTAATTCTAAACACGGGCTGTACCACGGTCATCTGGACTCCACTGTCCACATTAACATTGATGTTGCGGTCAGCTTCATGGAAGGGTAACCTGACCGAGACTGAACTTTCTGGCTTCTCAGCCCTTTTATGACATAGTCTGCAAGCTCAACATACTGTAAGTGTGGAGTATATACAGTCAGTGTGTGATATCTGGTTTGTAGACTAGAACTAGACCACCATGACTGTATTACCCGTGACTGAATACTGGCCCTGTGCTCCACCAATGAAGAGTTTCACTCCTAATGCCACTAATTATGAATATTGTTAACTAATGAGCCTGATGAAGTAAGAGAATTACAATACTGAATAATGAGTTCACCTAATTAGGCTTTTAATTATCTTCCCAACAGCTACAATGATGGTAGAAAAGAACTCACTGCATCGGAAGTTTAACGGCGCAAATACACGTGTTCATCCTTCCATCCTTCGTAAAGATCCTGAAACAGGTCGCTGCGGTCAGCGCGAGTGAACGAACGTGTCAGAATAGCCTTCTCTTTCCCTGGTATACTGAGGTCGGTGCACAACACATTTAATTATGGAGGAACTGCCCCAGATGTACAGGCAATTATGCATGCAATTTCCTTTTAGATTAGTTGGCTTGTAAACAATGCATCAGGAGGTGGATGGGCACTGCCCCTTCATTTCTCTATTAAGTCTTGATGATTGCCAGTACTAAATCTGGCGGCTGCATGCACCCTGAATACTAAGGGACTAAGACTGAGGGCCTTTTAAGTATTAACCTAAAATCAACTTAGCATTTTAAGACAAACTCTTACAGTGCCTCCAAATCTGTTAAAAATCAGAATCCCCTTACTCTAGTGCTTTACTTCTTTTGCTAGGTAATTTGTCTTTTATGTAACGGTAGGCTAATTTGATCTGGAGCTAAGTATTAGGTGTCATGGAGAATCATGATCGGCATTGTCAGGAAATTGAGATTGCGTAATAACTGCAATAATTACATCATCGTCTCAGAAGTAAGGTGACAACTCAAATCCCTAACTAAATGATTGGGGCAATATAATATAATCTGCATAAATATCTGATCCAGTTTTCTGCATGATCACATTTCCTTCTCACTGTAGACAGCAGCATAACAGTGCAACTAGAGTCGAATATGATCATTTATATTTAAGTTATCACACACTGTAGGGCTACAAGGTCAGCTAATTGTCTTAGGAGTCTACATCGCCTGTGGGGTCAAATCTGCTTCACACTTTAAGCGACATCGCACTCCTTAAATTGCAGCGGCCATGTTTAATTGAGTGATTAAGGCAGAGAACATGGGAGCTATTAGAGTTGAAAGACCTGTCTGTGGGTGGACATACCATAAACCCTCCTCCCTCCCAACCCCCAGGGATACATCTTCATTTCAGACCAGTCTTGTTTTTACCTTTTCAAAAAAACGACAGCTCAACATTTATATTTTGCTAGCTTTGCAGCTAGGTCATGACTGAATATGTAAGGAACACACTAGAAAGTAGAAAATACATTAAACCTTGCCCCGGCAAAAATGTCCCTGTGGCACACAAACACAAAAAAAATCATTTTTGTGAGCCTGCTAATCTGCAATTCACAGTATTAGGGGGGAGGTGGAGGGTCTTCCCTCATCTGAAAGTCATAGAGAGCAGAACAGCCTTGTGGCAGTGAGCATAAACCCACAACCTTGGCCATGTGAGTGAAGAGGACAGCGTGTGTGGACTCTCTCTTTCTCCATCCCTCCCCACGCTTGTCGTCGAGGTGTGTGCAATCATATCGATGTGTTGGGAGAGAGACCACCCGGTAGTGTCGTCAGACAGACAGATGCCAGGGATAGACAGAGGGAAAGGGGAGGAAGGGAGGAGGGGCATGGAGGTGAGAATGAGAGAAACATGAGGAGAAGAAGGAGCTGGATGGAGGGGTTCTGGTGTTGTCTTGCAATCCTGCAAATGTCAGTGTTGGAAGATGACATCTGTGTCAAGAGCCCATCAGAGGGTGGGTCAGTGGGAGGTGGGATGACATGTTCTGTGGTTGTGACATCAACGGGAGAGCAGAGGGATCTGAGGACCTTGTAACTCCATGTACTGTAAGGTCCGGTGAGTATACTGTGTAAAGTCTACCATGTAGAGTATGAAAGATATGGAATTACAGACACACACAGAATGTCTTGTATGCTGTTGGCAGCCAGGCTTGCTGCAGACAAGGCAGGATTCCAAAATGCTGGCGTCTTGTTTGGACTAATGACCAACTGCCGCTCAACAAATGCTGAGCTATCTATCATCTACAGGGATCTGTACTGTCTGTTGAATGATCGCATTCATTGTTCCATAAACCCTGAACTACTCACCCAATTTATGTAAGGCTAGTGATATTATGGAGACACATTACTTTTGCTCAAAAATACATTTCAATCAGGAGAGCACAGTGAATGAAGTAAAGATGATTGTTTATTGAACAAATGATATATGAGGATTAGTCTTGACAGAAGTCCTTGGCGCTTCGACTCTATGGGGAGATTTTGGTAATTGAGGGGCGTGCCAAAATAAAAAAAAATATTGTTTGTGTATAATTTGTTCCTGGGAATCTTCCTCGCCATGAATAGATGTGCAAAAACACCCAGTATTCCTCAAAGTCCAGCTACGCATACATGAAACACAAAACTCTTTGTCACATTGTCTTGCCACCCTCGTCCATCCTCTTTAGCGAATTAGGTGACAGTGAAGCTTGACACCACGTCATCGTTGGCCTCGACTAGCCGAGTTTGAGTGACGTGTTTCACTCGGCAGCAATTTCTGTTGGTAATCAGGCCAGGCTACATGTATAATTAATCAGGCCGTGCCAACCTACAGCCACAGCTCAGCAGGTATTCATTTAGAGGCCACATTTCAAACATCCGTCTGGGGAGTGTGAGTTAAAGACTGGGGGAAATTGAATGAAATGAATGGAGAGCTCGCATTCAGGGAGAATAGTGAGATAAGCAAGACCCCTCTACACCCTCCACGCTACTGCGTAAAAATGAGCCAAACGAGGAGCAGGCCAAAACATCCAATAGCCAGCGCTTCTATCCTCTCTGGGTTGTGGAGATTAGACTCTTTGACCAGGTACTCCTTGTGCACGCTGCAGCCAAGGTGCCTGAATAGATTCCGTCTGCTGTGAAGAACAGGGGGTGTCTTCTACCTCATTAGAAAGTGGACACCGTATTCACTTGCTGACTTTGAGCTGCCGGCCAGGGATATAGCTCTTCAGTAATCAGGGTAATTGCAGCAGTGCATCCCATTGCAGACTGACACCTTGCCTCTGTCTGAAGGTGATGATGATGACTAGGGGCTTGCCCAGCAGTCAGAGATAAGGTCCCGGGCGGTGCTATTTAGGAGAGGCCTGATGGCTGGTGAGGGGCCGCATCCCGAAAGACTGTTTGTTTGCTTTACCTTCCCACATGGCCTCGTTTCCCATCCTTCACAGATAAGAGAAGTGCCATTGCACTCTCTTGCTCCTCCTAGAACCACTTTGCTGTTTACGCCTATCCGACCCTATCTATCCACAAGGAGTGAACAAGGACACGAGAGGAAGCAACTATTTGTAATGCCATGCCTGAGGGCAGAGGAAGCCCTCAGCTGCATGATCCAGAGAAACAAGTAAGCTAATGGTGAAGGAGGCTAATAGGGCTTGGGAACGGAGGGCTAAAACTGCTGTGGTGGCCAGGGACTTAGGGTGAATGTTGAAGGGGAAGCAAAGATCAAGTGCCACAGGCTCTACAGGTGCAGAGAAGTGGGAGGTGATGTGCTGAGGGTGTGATATGATCGCACAGAGCCACAGGGAGCCCCTGGGAGAATGAATAAAGCATTATGCTCTCAACCAGAGTGGACTCTGCCCCAGGAAAGGCAGTCTTCCTACCAACCACCATGCAAACCCTGGCTATGCGAAACAAAGCACTGGAGAACTTATGCATCTCACAATGATTAAGGTTTTCTGTTTGGATAGAGAGAGAAAGGCCTGTTTTAAAGAACGGGAGACGATCATTTGATTATGATGTTCTGTACAGCACCTGCAAAGACTAAATTCCCTTTAGAACAGAAGGTCCCATATACATTAGACAGTTAAAAATACACCTTTGTTTTATCTAAATGGATTCAAACAACAAGTTTGTATCTGTTTAATTACAATAAATTAAAATAAAGATTAGATAGATTGTAATCTATATCACTTCAAACAATGAGCTGTTTATTTTTTTTACATTCAACTCCTTAATTAAAATATGTTCAATTATGCACACAGAGTAACACACTGTCACAATGTACCATCATGTACTTTCAGATTTTGAGCGACACTGGAATTCACTTGGATAAAAATACAGTAAAAATATCTAATTAGATTTGTTTTGCATGGGTAAGATAAGCCCTTAATTCAGAATCCAAGGGAGAGAAAAGAGCAAGATTTAATGGAATACATGCTTGTGCTTCCTCACCAAGTGTATAAATGCAATTCTTTGAAATCAAGACTTCCAAGATTCAAGGTTATAGCTTCTTCTTTTATTAAACGAAACACCATCATTCAATTGCAACTCAACAAAAACATCACTCTGCCAACTCAACAGATGCTCTCTCTTTTCCTATTTAATAAACACTGTTGATTTTATCCTACAGCAAAATCCATTAAGATCAATCGTTTCATCTTTCTTATTCCCCCTCCTTCTTTGAGGGCCAAACCTTGGCTCGGGAGATGAGAGAGAGCTCAGAAGCTCAAAAGTGAATTTACAAATGTAACCACGCTGCTGGCCCCTGTTCACTTGCTTTTCATCGACCTCAACAGACACGTTTGACAGAACTAGATGTATCCGAGCCACCGATTGGCTCATTGCCCCGTAATGAAGTTCAATGAATGCGACAGGAGAGGGAAAGGTGAAAAACACCTTGCATTCAAATGACTGCGAGCCCTCCTGCTTTGTTGTTCCCCACAAATGGTACTCAGGGTTAAAACGCTTGACGCAAATTGCTACTTTAACCCAAATTATCCCCCTAGCCTTAGATCTTTTGGCCCGTCTAATTATCGCAGGGCAGGGTCTGAAGCCTTTCAAGTCTCTTCCACTCAAAAGCCCGAGCTGTGGAGTGGACAACGAGCAGGGGAGGGCCGTGCACACCAAGTCCTGTTCAGCAGGACACATGGTTGCTAGGGGTGGAAGGGACAACTCTGAGAGTACAGCACAGACAGAAAGACAGACAGATGTTGGTGGTGGTAGGAAGGGGGTTGCGGGGGTAATCTGTTCACAGTCATGCACAGGTTGCACTGACGGGAGAGGGATACAAGTGGGGCACAATTCCAAAGAGTCATCTAGCGGAACATGTGAAAGGAGAAGAGAATGAGGGATGAAAAGTGTCAAATTTGACATGGTGAAAAGCAAAAGAAACGGGTGTTCTGTTCTACTGGAGACACATGGCTTTGATGTTGGCTTTTGCTCGTCTTTTGGTTTTTTACTTATTCAGGTCCTTCATGAATGTTCCACAGGACCCCTGCTGCAGCAATTCACAAGTCTGCCAGAAGCTTTCGGCGAAGATCCATACCCCGGCCTGCTCTAGACCGGAAGAATCCACTCTGGTTGTACTTCAATAGAGAGTCTGGTGGCACTTTCTAGAGGAGAACAGATGAGGGGTGAACAGAGAGAAAGAGAGACTGTGTTCTTGTGTCTGCGTGCACCATTTGGCGTGTGTGTGTATGTGTGTGTATATGTGTGTGTGTGTGTGTGTGAAGGAGAGAGAGAGAGAAAGAAGGATGGAGAAGGAAAGTGATTAAAGAGGAAGACGAAGAGGAGAGAGAGAGAAAGAGAAAATAGAGAAATAAATTAGAAAGCAGTATTAAAAGAGAGTGATCAACGTAGCAAAGTATACAACTCACAGGAGATGGAATGAGTGAGAAAAAGAGAGGGAGAGAGTCCCCGACTTAAAGACAAATAGGCTGAAGGTAAGAAAGAGTCATGAGTCTCTGTTTATCTAACAGGATGTCATTCCACCGTATGTTTTGTGATCAGTATCAAAGACGGGATGAAAGATTGTGACTGAAGGTCTTCTGAGTTGAGTATCAGATAAAAGGGATGGAGAGATGAAAAGGACTACAATGACCAGCTTGCACAACGCTGATCATTAAAGGGCTGACATATATAAAGTATTAGATGACTAATCAACTGCAGATAGGGGATATAACCATTACAGGCCTGTTGGAGGTTATGACAAGTAAGAAACACGTGTGTGAAATTGCAAAATGTTGTCAGTGACAGGATGTGTCCTGCAAGGAGGTTAGCACTGACAGTCCATCTCTCTCCTCCTAGTCCCACTGCCCTCCCTCTTTCCCCTCAACTGCAAATGAATCCATAAGCACTGTGCTAGACCGCCGATGCCATTTTCTGCTGTCACCATTGCTTTATTCCCCAGTTAATATACTCCCCCATCGTCTCTCTCTCTCTCTCTCTCTCTCTCTCTCTCTCTCTCTCTCTCTCTCTCTCTCTCTCTCTCTCTCTCTCTCTCTCTCTCTCTCTCTGCCTTTTGCTCTCATGTGGCCACAAAAATGTGCTTGGCAAGCTTATTTTCATACTTGTTCCTTTGCGACACACAGGGGGGAAATGTACTTCTAATCAGTATGGGTATGTGTGCATTTGTGTGGATATGTGTTTGTCTGCGTGTTCAATCCAACTCCTTCCACACTCCCAGCTACAATATACTAACAAGTCCAGTGAAATGTGTGATGATAAATAGTCTGGCCATGAACCAGAGCCATGTGGCCAGGCTAGTAATGAGCCCAAGAGCCTTGGAGGAGTTGTGCTGTTGGGAGGAGGATGTACATGAAAACAGAGAAACCAGAAAAAAACATCAGGGTTTATTTGGAAGGTATTTTCATGAGGCCAATCCACAAGTGAACCCAGTTTCTGCCAGCTTTTCTGCATCAGAGTAAAAAAGCATTGTGTGTGGGGGGGGGGGGGGGTTGGAGAAACAAATAAAGCAATCTCCCAGAACAACTATAGGTGTTCTTCTCTCCCTTTCCCTCAGAGTGGCTAAGGTGTCCCCCCTTCACTATAAACACACACACTCACACACACGCTGTGCCTGTGCAGGGACGAAGCGGCACCTTTTAGCCCGTGTTCCTGTTACACCAGAGGGAGCATTAAAAGCCCAGGCACTGCCTTCTAAAAGCATCTGACTCTAACCTTGACGCCATTAACTTCGAATTTGACTGATAAAGCCTCAGGTTGTTATCTCACCCATATTCCTTATCAGAGCCCTATCATATCACAGCTGGGACTAAGACAGAGTGTTCACTGTGTGAACGGGGTGATGCCGAGGAGAACCTTTAAATAGCCATGCTGTCTGCATGCACCACGGTGTGCCAAACACTTAGCCACCATGGTTATCGGTGTGCTAGTACACTGTGTCGTGACCCAGGGCACATCTTCCTCACCATATTGGCGGGAGGTCAAATTAACCACCATGTGAAACGGGGACAAGCTCTTCGATGTTCCGGTCTTTGTTTGCTAATTTAAGGCCGTGGCTGGTGATTCTTCAGCTGGGCTTGTTGTCAGCGGGCTTGTTGCAGGGCGAGGGTGAGGGTTTTGTCAGGAGGGGACGGTGCTCAGAGTTATCGCTGTTGTTTGACACACTTCTGTAATTGAGCCCGGGAGAAGGTACTGAGAAGGATGGAAGGAAAGGAACAGGGAGACAGAGAGAGAAAGAGAGAGAATGAAAGAGAAACATACAGCACATGGGTGTGTATCCCCCACAGTAATCAGTTTCCAAAGTGCTGCACGACCTTGCTAAGATAGCTAGCTATGAGAGAGCCCTCTGTTGAAATGCATACCCTCAATTTCTCGTTCTAATAGTGACTATTCCACAGCTAGGCTTGCTGTCCACCTCTCTCTAACACACTTTCATTCAGGGTGTGCCATTATGTTGGGGGCAACATAGCTATGAAGTGATACTTGTGCCTGGGTCCAAAGTGTTTATCTGTCTGATGCAGAATAAAAATAAGCTTTTGAAAAAACGACACAGACAATGTGAAATGGCCAGACAATGTGAGGTGACGTGCGTTTCATCCTCCTCTGTGGCGTTTTTCTGCCAACAGAAGAGAGAGGAAGATGATAGATCCATTTCAACGACCTTGCTGGAGTGGCTGATATCTTCTCTGTCCGTTTGCTGTGTGAGGCCACACTCTGAGGACAGTTTAATGCATTTTCTGAATTGATCACCCGGCGTTGAATGTGGCTGTTAGAGTAACAGTCTGGTCAACCGTGAAACCCAGTCATCACCATGGTGTACGTGTGTGACATGCAGCCAAGCACACACACTCGCACATGCAAACGCACATGCACACACACACGCGCACCCTTCTCCAGAGAATATGACCAACATTTCCATTACATACTCACCATGTGACACGCTCGCTGTGCGACATGCGGCCAGATCACACCGCAAAACGTAAACAGCGTCTCGGTCTTCTAGCTCTACAATAGCTGTTTGATGATTGAAATGCTCCTTTGAAGGAAGCTGGCTGCCACGTCTACTCCCTTAGGCAGCATTGCTTCCCAGCGAGTGCAGAGGGCGGGCTGAGCTATTAGCGAAGCTTTAGCACATGTATGAAATCCCTCCTAATGTCTGAATGGAGACCAACGCTAAATCTGACGCCCACGGAATGTTGGTGGGGTCGCCCTGGGAGACAGGGAATCAGGTGAAGAGGACATGTGCCTCCATTCCTCCTATTGTGTTCACTGTGAGGGACTGTCACAGCGTGTCAGGAGAACCCATGTTTGGGTTCGGTTTGACACCGTTTTCCATCAAGATGTACCCACAGAATTAAGATTCTAAAATGGGCTGTCTATTTTGAGAATGCATTCACAAAGTGGAGAGGTGGAAACTGAGGGCTGTCAATGCTTTTCAAAGGCATTGTCCCCTAGGGTGTAATGTTCATTTAGTGCTACCAGTACCATGCTGACATCTCTGATGGATTGTCGTCTTATCATTCCATAGAACCGGAGAAACCCACTGAATCATCTAGAAATCAATACAAATAAATCCAACTGACACAAAAATGTATACATTACTAATCTATAAATACTTGAGCTAAATCTATAAATAGTTTGATGTTACCATAATCAATATTAAATGTATATTATATACATACATATTAATGCAAAAATAATTTAGTATTTTGGAAAAGTACCAGAAGACAGATTAAGAAATCAATAATTCATTGAATGCAATTTGCACCATTTATTAACACTTAAAATTTTCATCTGAATTCATTTTGGTCGCATTTATTTTTGGAACCGTCTCCATAGGAAACATAGTGACTATGTACAGAAAACGTCAGAGCCAACCTCCGGCCGTGCTGTTGATGTCATCCCAAACCCCTCGGTTCCTGTAAGCTCACACACAGAGGCACATCTGTAGCTCTCCTCTCCATCTCGCTCTGGATAGGGTGAGACAGACGTAGCAATAGATGAACACCACTAAAACTATGACTAACTGCTTCTTACTGCACAGCTCTGTACACAACACGACAGCTGGTGAGATGAGAGAGGCAGAGGGGAGAGAGAGGGAGGAAGACAATAACAGATAGAATTACAGTGCTGAAAGGAAAAGGAAGAAGAGAGGTAAGGAAGGAAGGAAGCAGGAAGGGAGAGGGGGGCAACCGTGGGGTTGGGAATGGGGGAGTGGGGAAGGATTTGGCACAGGTCCCTATCTCGGCCACCAGGAAGTAACAGTTTTGATGCTCCTGGTGTGCCATACCAGATGGACATACAGAGACATCAACTTTGTTTCACATTAACGTACACAACTCTCTGTATGAGTGTATGTGGCCATGGACATGTGGCACCAGTGTAATATATATATATTAAACATATGTGTAATATAGAATATATATATATATATATATATATATATAGAGAGAGAGACAGTTGTACTATGTTTTTTTGTGTGTGTACAGTATCTGTTTTCTCTGAGATCTTCGAATCCATTACTCAAGCTAAAATGACCATTGCTGAGAAACAATTTTTTCCTCTCCATTTCGTCGCATCTCACTTTTCAGATCTTACTCCCACTGTTCTTGGCAAGACTCTCTCGCCTCCATTCTAATTGGCTGGCTGCGTTTCGCATCTCCAGGTGGAGAGTGGACTGATGGGATGCCTGGGTCCGGATGCCACAGAGGGGGTATCGACTGTCTGGGCATGTGTTGCCGCCTGGCAAAACTCCATAGCCAACTCTCCTACTCAGGGTTTTAGGAAGTAGCTCCATGGGTCCAAATCAAACAGATACCCTCTGAGTCCACTCAGCTGGCATGCCAGACCTGTTTACCACTGAAACACCAAAGTTATACAGGAAGTGGGAGAGTGCCACTCTCAAAACAACCGATCACTAATGATGGTTCAGACTACTACAACCAGAGTCTTCGACCCCAGTCACTCATTTACTCACCCTTTTTTTGCTTGTTGCTTGTTCTGCATCAGGGTCACAAGATACCACTAAAAATCTTTCCTTGTCATGTCTAAACTTGATCTGATATGCGTACAGGTTGTCTGCACGGTGGGAGCATGCTAATGGTGACTAGGTTGTTTGTTGTTTGTTTGTTGGCTTTTAGTAGGCTATTTCAATCATTTTGGTGCTTTCACTCACCGTATTCTTCATACAGGCTAGCAGCTCCCCTCTATCCTGCTGGAGTTGGCTCCCAGCATGCAACAGTGCTGGCGCACTGTACTGGCATTCTAGATCCCAGCTTGCTGGACACATTAACCCAAACAACACAACGTTGTGTGTGCCCATGCATGTGTGTGTGTGTGTTTTTCAAGAGAGGCCCTATTTTCTCCCACCATGCAACATTGCTGGCACCTGACACACGCCACACGGCTGGCATTGGATGTTCGAGTCTGCTGGACACATAAAACCAAACAACACAGTAGGGAACACAATCATGCTCTTCTAGGTAGCATCCACTGTAGCCTTATAACCAATAGTCTTTTTACAATTTTGTGTGTGTGTGTGTGTGTGTCGGGGGGGGGGGGGGGGGGGGGGGGGGACTGGTATTTACCAGTCTAAGTGCTAACACTTCTTTGTTAGTTTCACTGTATGTACCAATAATCTAGTGGTCTAAAATGATCAAACAAATTAAACACTTGCATGGTTAAGTTTAGGTCCTTTCTCAGTTTCAATTGCACTCGGAAGAAGTCACATTTACGAGGAAATAATCCACTCCAAAATAATATTATATAGTTTGTTTATGTAAAACATTGTATGACTCAAAGCGACATGGTTTAAGCAATGATGTATTGCAACTTCTATGAATTCTGACAGGTCCAAGTACAATGCATCTTTAAAGCGCTAATGTAATTGAGATAAGTCCTCCACTATTATCACATAGTTTATACATATATGTATACATATATACATAATGTAGTAGCTGTGTGCATACTGAAAGAATATGGATATGGGAAGGAGAACCAATGTGTATTCGCAGCTTCATAAACAGAGGGGATACAGGACTATAGAGATCTGCAGTGAGAGAGAGAAGAGAAAGAAAGAGGGAGATTGCAGCGTGGATGGAGAAGAGAACATTGAAAGAGGAAGACGTTGAGAGTTGGGAGGTTGAATAATCTTTGGTGTCCTGGGCTTTGACTTAGTGCTCCTTAATCAGCCTCCTGAGCACAGGTACAGCCTGGGGCATGACCTTCTCTTAAAAGGTTTTCTAAAACCGTGGAGCCAGATGAAATAACAGAGACCATTTAGGGAATAACACCAGGACTACCTATAGTTTCCTAGTTAAATCAAATGTGTCCCAGTGAGATTCACTTTCATCAGGTAGACATTATTTTGCTAGCCTTAAAAAAAATGTTAACCCTTTCAAGGCTGACTGTACCCCAATGCACTGTTCAAAACACAGGTTAACGGTACTTAGTTTTTAATTTGGAGCAGTAGCTTAATGGGATCTTTGTTGAAAAACAAGTGACATAACATGGGATTTAAACTCCCGAGGGATGACAAGGGACCATTTCCTGCTCCAGGCTCTGAAAGAGGAAGTCTAAGATGGATCATGTGACGTCGGCAGGGAACTTTGGGGACTGCGACACGGGCTGTCACCAGGTACCTTGCTCCCAGGTTTGGTGCAATGCATCATGGGTTCCCCCAATAAATCACGGACATCTGCAGATAGCTGAACTTCCTTGACCTTGATTTCCACTGTCACATAGGGAGGTCAGGGACAATCACACACAAATGATTGTGAGTGATCCAGCAGTGATGATGAAAGCTGGTGAGAAGATCCGGATGAAAGATATGTCGATCGTGAAGAGGGAGTGAGCAGATTTCTCGTGGGACCAAAGTCCAGCGGTCATAAGCAGCACAACGGAATTACATGTGTCTCTTTCATAACTAGTGTTACAAAAAACCTTGAACAGTTTTCTCAGAGAGAGACTGAGGTAAAAAGACAGAGAGAGAGAGAGAGAGAGAGAGAGAGAGAGAGAGAGAGAGAGAAAGGGAGAGAGAGAAAGGGAGGGAGAGACAGAAAGAGAGAGAGAGAGCTGAGAGTGTGGGCCCAGATGAAGGGCTTGTGTAGGTCAGGTGGCAGATATCTCTGGAGTTGGAGATGAAAGGTGGTAAACACCACAGATCCATGGAGATAGATATTGCAGCTTGCTCTCTTCTTTCCTCTCCTCTCCATGCCTGGGAGGTGCAGTGATACATCGGGCCTAGGTTTGGCTCAGCGCTGGGAGGATCACAGCGGCCGGCTCCCACTCTCCCCAGCAGGAGACGGAGGGAGCGGGTCAAGGGTGTAGCGGGGGAGAGAGATGGTGGGGGGTGAAGTGGGGGGAGTTGGAGGAAAGTACAAAAGTGAAGATATCGCATCAGGAACACAGGAAAGGGAGAGAAACACCATCAAAAATTCCCTGTCTTGAACTTTGGGCTACAGACAATAATATCATGTGCACCGAAATATATTTGCAAATACCACAAGTGTTTGGCGTAGAAATGTGAAGAACAAGTGACATTGAGTCCGGGGCATGGCGTGTCCTCCATGTCCTAGCATACCATGGCCCCGCCCCGTTTCCTGTTACCCCCAGAGACAGTGCCGGCCCACCTCTGTGTACCACTGCAGTACATCACGTCTCCTCATCTGCACTGATATGCATATATTTGCATATTCAATTCTATTGTCTTACATAACCCAATAGAAGCTAAATGATGGCAGCTTGGCTTTGGTGTAGCCATAGTGCTCGAGAAACTAAAGGTGTGCATGCATTTGCATGGCTAATAATCTGCAGGGCATCTGGTCGTGCAGGTTGTTCATATTTTGTTTATGAGTTTGACGCGTTGTAACTTCTACCCTAGGGGGCAGCTGTTACTGTTGCATAGACACTCACACACACACTCACACACACACACACTTTAATGGCCAAAAAGGTTTATAGTTCTCTCTCTCTCTTTCTCTAACCATCATTACAATCTTATGATCATGAGACACGCTTGGCCAATTAATGTAGCCACAGCAGACTCATCTACTGTAGAACAGGATGAATCCATGAGGACACAGAGATGGAGAAAGTACAGAAACAGGGGCAATGAAACTGAACTATAACATTCAAAGGGGGAGCTCAAGTTTAGTTACAACACTGACACCATAAGTTATGTCCCCAACTTCCCCTCCTGACATAACAACAGGAGAGCATGCCACCTCCTCACTGTCACACCACACCCTCCCAGAGTCCCATCGTGGAAAGGTCCCCAGACAACAGGGAGAAGGAGCAGAGAAAGATTTAGTGGGAGAGATTAAAATCTCCAAGGCACGGTCCGAAAGTGACCCCTGTGACGTTCAATAGAGCCAGACTTTATTATTTGTATTCTTATTTACAGTTCAGCTGACATTTTTATCTGCGTTCTCAAGGGCCAGGTACAGTTAGTTCAGCATTACGACCTTGGAACGGGAGACAAGACACTCTCCTTTTGCTTCCTCCTTCACTTCCTCCCCAGTGATACCTGCTAAGGGAACTTATATTAGTTTCCCCCCCCCCCAAAAAAAAAAAAAAACTTTCCTCACTGTTCCTCGTCTGTTCAAAGTTTTGTAATTAAGGAGAGGGAAGAAGTGTTGATTAAGTTGAATGTCCTATGTGGTTGTGTTATTGCAAATGGAAGAAGTTTAGAGGACAAGGTTGTTGTGGGAGAAGATGAGTATCTGCACTGGGCTTTTCCGTCTGCACTAGACTATTATCATAAGTTGCTAATTACTAAAGAAGAGCTTTTGACACACGGCGCTAATGAATACAGCAGGTGTAAAGCCACAAGAGACCAATCTAGAACTTCAATCTGAGTGAGGGATGACCGAATGAGGATTGTGTCTGAGTGCGTGTGTGTGTCAGCGTATAGGCCTGTGTACGTGTGATTGTATGTGATGAAGAATGGAAACACACCCTGGATCTACAGTATTCTACAAGCTACATGTGCTCAAAGAGTGGGCGAGATGATCTCATCTTCTCATCGTAACATATCAGAGTTATATGGGAAAGCATTTGAATCTCACAAGATGGATGCTGGCTCTGTGCTTCCACAGTTTGTGAGTATTGCTAGGCAGCGCCGACACAGACTAAAGCTTCCCAGCCGTGGCCCTTAGGCACATGAAGAAAATGAACAGCCCTCAAGGAAGTCGGTATTTCGGGAGAGGGAGATGACGACGAGGAGGATGGCGAGGGATGGCGGGGTCTAGCAGGGAAGGGGAGGAGCGCGGGGCGACAGAAAAGAGAGGGGATGAGAAAGAGGGCTGCCTGCGAGTCGACAGAAAGACATCAGTCCTGCTGACAAGGACAAAGGCTCTTATCTGTGTGGCAACATTCCGGCGGGGCAAGCAGAGGGGCCTCGCAGCTCCGCAGTTTGTTTCAACTGATAAAAAAAAACAACCGGAGACTTCTCCATGGCTCAAAGTGAAGGCGGTCCCTAGAGTAGTGCTCTCAGCAGTGACAAACGACACCCTTTGATCAGATTGCGGCGGGGGTAGAAAGCTCAGCCGAGTGCTGTGGTCTTACGGTTCGACGTTTCACTTCAGGAAGAGACACCAGACTGGGGAGAGAGCTGACCCAGACGGGTGATTCTGGCCAGAGCTCCACAATGGCCGTCATCCGTATTCAGGACAGGCGCTGGCGCTAAACTGAAAAGCAGTTGGAGAGTGTCACTAATCTGCTGTGAAAGCTGCCTGCTCTGGAGGAAACATCTCAGGCGTTCAGCCGACGCCCGTCTGCTCCCTGCTAAAGTCAATCTCCCGCTTGACTCCCCCTCTGCTCTGACGGCTCCACAGACACACACACGGGCGCGCACACGTACACACAGACACACACACCCACTCAGACGCGCACGCACTCCAAAATTATACGCACACACACATATAAACATCGACACACACAAACGCACACCACCGAACTAGCTCGCGCAGGTGGACTTGGCAGCAAAGGTGGGTCAGGCGTAGTGGGGGCCCTAAGGAGCAGGGCTCCCCCCCCCCCCTCCCCCTCCTGTTCAGGCTCCCACGTCCTGGTGATTCATCAAGCCGTAGAAGACAATGGCACATGGTCTGCATGTGTGTGTGTGCATCTCTGAGTCCATATGTGTGTCTGTGTGCATGTGTGTGCGGAGAGGGGAGGGGGGACACCCAGTACAGAGGTAAAGACCCTCGGGGACAACGTGTGGTGACTGAGGTGACACGGACACATTCGTCTTCCTTCCTGCCTCCTGCTTGTGGAGGTGTGACCTCCGTCTCCCCCTGCAGGCATTGGCACACGGGCGTCACACGGCGTCACACGGCCACACGGAGCGCACGGCGCTTTACTGTACCGTGTGAGCAACGCTCAACCTTTAAAGCACCGTAACCTTTCATAGTGCCTACGCCAGTGACTTTTCAGCATTTTCCTTTTCTGTGCTCCACCTATGGATATTCAGAGGTAATCAACCCCCCAACCCCCCCCCCATCCCCAGAGAGCCAAGCAGGGGAAGGTTACAGTGATTTCGCAGCATTGCGGGAAGCCACGCTTCCTTGAACTCCGAGGGAATGACCCATAAAACACAGGCAGATTCTGTTAAGGGACTCCTCTGCCTCTTTACGCCCCAACACACCCCCGTGGCTGCAGCAGCAGCTCGTAAGGACATGCCAATCAGCCATAATGTCAGTCGGAGCAGGGCGGACAGGGTGCAAGAGGGGGGGGGGGGGGGGGGGGGGGCACCAGCAGGTGAGCGGACACCCAGGGGAAACCTCGAGGCTGCGAACGCAGTGCTTCTGCCACACAACTGCACCTGCCTCCATGTGAACTGGGGTTTTTTTTGCGCGTCAATTTGGATGTGGGAGATGTGGCGATTGTGTGGTAGGAGGTGATATTGTGGCTGAGAAGTAATAGAGGGATAAAGAGAGACTTGGGGAGAGAAATGGAAGTAAATACATTGCGAGAGGATATCGAGGGATAGAAAGAGAGAGAATGAGAGGTACGGAGGGGAGAGGGAAAGAAAGAAATAGGTGGAGAAGGACAGACAAAAGAAAAGAGTGTCTTGTGAGGTGTTGACCAACCTCTGTATCAGACGACAGGGGGAAAGAGATGACAGCTGGGCATTGTGACGTTTACTGTTCCACTCTAACAGCAGGTAATTGCCCACTGACCAGCATACTCCTACACACACAGACACAGACACACACACACACACATGCAGGAGATGAGAGGAGAGGAGTGTTTTCCTGAGGAGAAAACAGGAACAGATTGGTGTCGCAAATATCTTCAAAGCTTCATCTGCACTCACAGATGGAAAAGAGAAGAGCAAAGAAGAGAAATGTAGAAACGAGAGGGATGACGGACAGAAAAACAGAAGAAAAGAAAAGCCGATGTGCTTCCTGCAATCGTCGAAGGAAAATAAACTATTCCAACATGAAAGAGGTGGAATGTCACACTGCATTACAGTATGGGAGTGATGTACTGGGGAACACATTGGTGGGATGTAAGACTCAATTCCTCTAAGAAGAACCAACCTACCACCCTGCAGAGAAAAAACACCCCTACTCTGAGCAACCAGCCTCGGCTGTATTCCTGGAGGGCCAACCAGCCCCTTCTCTAGCAGTAACCAGGCCTTCCTCCTGCAGTCAAAACCCTTCCTGCTGGAGGAGCAGCAGGCGTCCATCCTGCAGGATTGAAGACCCTGAAGCTTCAAGACCACCAGGCAGCACCAGGCACCAGACCAATCAACATTCTGCTCTCTCTCTAGCAGAGTGGGGGGGGAAAAATCCCACAATTGTTCTAATTTCAGAAAGTTGATAGCTGCTGATCCTTGGACAATTTCACTCATACCAATTCGATCAGACGCACACTCACTCACACATACACATTTGCGCACATGCGCGCACACACAAACACACACACACACAGAGAGAGAGAGGGAGTCACAGCATGCTTTAATACCAGAAAAGACCCTAGCCAAAAGCTAAACAGCACTGACAGCCCTTGTGGTTTACATGTGTACTCAGACAAGGGCACTTTGCCTTTTTTTTGCCTTTTTCCATCCATCTAATTAGCGGAGCGGGTCTCGGAGGCGGTGAGTAGGAGCTGCGAGCTCTGTGTTCTCATTAATCCTGTGGACCTCGCGCCGCCCGCCTCGTGCCCCACGGAGACGCAGCTGGGGTCAGGGGTCTCCCTTCCAGCAGGCGCACACTCACAAACTTACAGCCTCTCTCGTACACGGAGACAGAACGCAAACACACACGCATACATCAAAGCTGCTGCACACAGAGAGAAACACACGCACACACACATGTTGAGAAATAGAAACACGTAACCAGAACGCTGGACGCTGCCCCCACACGTCTCCCCTGGCGAGGTGAGTCAGGCCGTTCAGAGAACACTCCCCCGGGGCACACGTACGAGCCAGAGAGCATGCATGGTGGAGACATGGCCTTACGCCTGGCGGGCTGACTGGTGTCTGCTTTTAGCATGGTTAATCACATGTTGAGCGACAGCACAATTGAACATGCCTATGCCAGCCGGCTGCCTGGCCTAGTTACCAACACGCTCATCTGAAGTACACCAGATGACCACTAGGGCTGTAAACAAAAGCAAAAGGTTGGCGGATATGATTCTTGGATTGAGGGATGGATGGAGAGACAGGCTGGGAGAGGTATGAACACAACACAAAAGTGTCAAGTTCTGTTCTCTGCATTCCAACACATGACAGCGATCAAGCAGCACAAAGCAGTGATCATGCTGCCACTGTTGACCTCATTATGATATTCTTGGTATCAGGTGCTCACGCTGCAAGATGCCATCTTCATTCAGAGGTGGATGTGCTTTGTGAGAAAGTGTCAGAGAAATAGAGAAATAAAGAGAAATGGAGGATAAAGTGAGAGACAGGGATGTATCTCTGTGTTTGTGTCTGTGAGTGTGTTTGTGTGCAGGCGCGCGTGTGCAGTTGAATTATTTTCACAAGTGCAAACAGGTGTTGGCCTTGATGAAAGTGCGGTGAATCACTTTCTCTATGTTGTTGTTTCCAGCTATGTTATGTTCAGAACCCCTTCTGCCATGTGCACTTTCCCCCTGCCCCAATCCTAGTTCAAGTCTCTCTCTCTATCCGTCTTCCTCCGCCCCGCTCTGTTATCCTTCACACTAATACAGAGCATCCCTCGTTCCTGGTTCCCAATTCCCTGCCCTACTTTATCATCCTCTTCATAGCCTCAGCCTCACAGGCACTGCACAACAAACAGGTGTTGCATCTTCCACTGGGTGTCCATCTGGCGGAGTCAGAATCTCCCCCTATGGCCTGGCTGTGATGGACGGCAGCGGGTCATTCACTCGGACAAACTCAATGTACAACTATGTCAGATGTCATGACTATGCGTTCATGGCCTATGACTATGCCATGAACGATTACTGCAGAATAAGGATGTGTGTCAGATGTCAGATTGCTCTGGGTGATATATGTCAGAGGAAGTGTTGTCAACCCACACCAAGGTCGATGTACATTTACATGTGCCACTGTATTGGCATAGCCCCGGAAATTCTTGCAACGCTTCACAGATGCAAGGACTTGACATGGATCTTGGATATTCCTAAACTTGGAGAACAGAGAACATAGGGTTAAAGAGAGAGAGAGACGAAACATCCTCTCTCTCTCTCTCTCTCTCTCTCTCTCTCTCTCTCTCTCTCTCTCTCTCTCTCTCTCTCTCTCTCTCTCTCTCTCTCTCTCTCTCTCTCTGTCTCTCTCTCTCTCCCCTCTCTCTACATCTCTCTTGGTTTTATGGAGATGGTAAATAATCTTTTTGCAATTAAAAACGATTGTTGCTGCTGAACCGGAAGTGTCGGGAGATGAGATTAATATTGAGTGTAATAGATATCTAAGTACCCATTTTCCTCTTTGTATTTTCTGATAACCCTCCCCACCTCACCTTGCTCTTCCCAAAGCCCACCCCAACCACCCCATGACGAAGCTATAAAACACTGTCTCATTTCATTATGAAGGATTGTGGAAAAATAATTCAAAAGCTCATTAAAGTTTCAAGGAGCGTGAACGAGATATCCCAAATTGAATTTGAAACAACTAGGAATAGGGAATTAAAGTACTTCAGATCCCCCAATAAAAATATACGTACAGCCTTAGTTTAAACTAGAAAGCTCATTCATACAGAAGCTTTAATAACTTCCATTATGCCTGTTACGTCCGAAATTAAACTCACTTCTGACAGAATGAATGTTATGGAAATTGAAAATGGAGAAAGGTTTGGCGTCAGTTATCTCATGTCTTCATCAGCTCAAGGCGATTCCCTCAAAGAATACAACAGACACACTCAGATGTAGCAGGGAAGTTAGTGTGATCGGCCCCAAACAACTCACCACCACAGTCTCAGACCCACTGAGACTTTCACATTTTATTTTTTTAATGTTCCCACAAATATAATTGTTCCCCATTTCAGTTTGAGTGTACACTGTGCAATCTACCACAGTGTATACAGAAAACACTATTCAGTATTTTGAGCATGGCTTGATATATAAATATTATTATATATTTTGCGGTGGTCTGTCCTCTGCCCGGAGGTCTTGGTTAGCAACTTGCTATCTCACCTGCCTGAGTGAACTTCCCCAGGTGACCCTGTGTAGTGTAGCGGGCAGCTTTGTCCTCTCTGTCAGACCAAGGGTAGCCTTCCGACAACAGCTGGAAGTCCACCCTCCAGGTCCAGACAGCATCAGTCTGTCTCTGAGCCATGTTCTACATACACAGCTACATGGTATTGTGTTTCTGTTTCAGAGCGTGGCATGAATGCGTGGCAACATTGTCTCATGCAACAAATACTGCAGAGGCTTGTTTATTTATGGAGCATGTTGGGCTATATGTGTATGTGTCTGTGTTTGTGTGTCAATGCTGTACTACATGTGTGCCTATGTGCCTTAACATAAATAATACGTAACAATGATGTCATGATGAATGCAGCACCATTGAAATCCTCATGAAAGCGTTTTTCATTCACTAATGCCCCATCACACTTTGAAACCAAGGCCAATGCTAATAGGGCTGCAAGAGAGAACAATGACTTGCTTTTCAAACAGTCTGCTAATGCAGTCATCAACATAGCTACCTAGTTGTAGCCACACAAACACATGCACGCACTTACACACACACACGCACACACACACACACACACACACACAGGTACAAACACTCAGTTATAGAGAGGAATCACCATCAGGGACCAGAGGACAGCATTTGGTTATTTCCTCAACTAGAAACAGATCATTGGCTAACTCACTTTCAAAATCTCTCCACTAAGCTCATGTTCCCTGTAGCCAGAGGTGGGACACCACATTGAGCTCCAGCCTGCAGCTATGAATGATTCAACAGCTCTCTTTGCTTCCTGGCGTGTACTGCTTCCTGCAGACAGCCCTTGGGAAAAGGAGGGCACTTATTCACTTGAACTATTACTGTATTTAATCTTCTTTCCCAATTTAAATCTTTTTTTGGAGACTTCATGCATTCTTAAATTAAATATCTGTTTTGTAGTCGCTGACGATACTTGTATTCTGTTGTTAATTGTTCTGTGCGTGCTGGATGAGTTTATACAACCTTGACTGTAACATATGTCTAGTCTATTTTCAAGCCATGTACTGTGAGAAGTCCTTAACCTCCTCTGTACAGTTCAATTCACAACACCACACAAGTAGTAAGAAGAATCCTGTATTCCCCATGCTATCTTTGTTCTGGGTGTTGGATGTGTGTGTGAGCATGTGTGAATGTGTGTGTGTGTGTTTGAGAGAAGTCAAGTACCATAGCCCCCTTCTTGTTCATGGTCATCCCAGAGGAGTCTGTTTAAAGTGTGAAATATCTCAACAGTGGTAGACTGGGTCGATAAAGAGCTTTCTCTGCAGCTGCATGGCTGGAGAAGAGATGGCCATAAGAGGAGTTCTCTCCACCACACAGAGAGATGGACCAACACTGGTGCTGAGACCACGAGTTCTCCACTGAGAACACACTCCCCCTTTCCCTCGCACTACCCCGGGGTTCTGCCTTCTCCATCTAGAAACTTCTTTTTCTCATTTTTTTCTCCCCCTTCCGATTCTCCTATGGGTCACTTCACCAACAAAAAGATGTAGAAAATCTATTCCTGTGTCGAGGCTTTACTGTCGATCAAACACTCCATAACTCACACTCCGGGGAGTGTGAAGGAGGTACCCCGTTGACCGGCGCACTTAAATAGCAACTGCACTGTACTTATTTATGCTTCTCTGCTCTTCTCTCTCTACCGTATCTCTCCACCTCTCTCTCTCTCTCTCTCTCTCTCTCTCTCTCTCTCTCTCTCTCTCTCTCTCTCTCTCTCTCTCCCTCTCTCTCTCTATCTCTCTCTCCCTCTCTCTCTCTCTCTCTCTCTCTCTCTCTCTCTCTGTCTCTCTTTGTCTCTCTCTGTCTCTCTCTCTCTCTGTCTCTCTCTTTCTCTCTCTCTGTCTCTCTCTGTTTCGCCTCCCTGGGTTTCCATCTGGGGGAGTCTGGGAGAGCACTGCAGGGGTATCATGTGGTTCCTAGCTGGGACTCTGACAGGGAACCGGATGTGAGGAAACTCAAATACACACAGACAAGCGTGCACACACACACCATCTACCAAATGCTGCAAACATGGCCCCCTTTGCACGGGTGAGCATGGATTTGTATCAGTACATCCAGCACAAGAGGATGGAATAAGAATGTAGGAGGATGTTGAGAAACTGAGCTTAAAGGTTTGGTGGTGTGTTTAAATCTGTTCTTCTTTCATCTTTAAAGCAGCACAACAGGGATTCTGAGACAAGCCTCAACTTTTTCCTGAGGAGCACGTAGAGACAGAATCACTTCAGGCGCAGATGCCTGGCTGCTCTCTCCATTCTCAAGCTGTCACTCTGTGTCATTGATTGAAATATCTGCTGGTTTACCAAACCAAGCAAATCTGTGACACCTTCAGGAGTAAAAGGAGACTTTTGTGTTCCCCTGGAGGACTAGGCTGGAGATGGCCCTGAGTCGCCTGAAGGGAAAGCCAGTCGGCTGGCTTCAGCAGGTCCCTAATGGGCCTCTCTGTTTACAAACTGAAGATATAACTTCATCATTCAAGGTACACTTATCCTGCCATTACGTTCTTGAGCAGAAAACTCTGACAGAGCTGTATTTGACAGATGTTTAAACATCGGGGGAATTGGAGGAAACATTGAACTCTGTGTGTGTATGAAATCAAGCCATCTAGAAATAGTAGTGTAGAATGGGCTCAGAGGGATATTTCCGCTCGCACGAATGTAGATATCAATATGAAATGTGAAGGAAAAGTCAAACCCCTTTGTGTATTTTGCAATTTCACAGTACGTGAGCCTTGCACTATGAATACACAATTATATCCGCAACTCCAGGATACCCTACATCCACACGGAAACAAGTACAGTAGTTCAAAGCCTTCTGCCTTTTCTAGAAGTGTCCCTCCACAGGCAGGGCCATCGCCAAATGGTCTCCCCCTTCTCCGGGCCATGCTGCAGTCCAACTGCTCTATTACATGTACACAGCCCCCCTACGGTGGGACTAATGGTAGAGGCCGGGAGACGGTGCTTGTACGCCTGGCATCCCGGCCCTCCTCAATGGAAGCAGCCAAGCACAAACAACAGGTTTGGCGAAATAAATATAATGGTCTCTTGCTTCTCGCCCATCACCTAATTGACGGCGTCTGAAGCCCCCCTGACAGGTGAGCTGCTCGCCTCACTCCCCTGGGGGACACGGCTGACAGTTAGTTGGGGGAAGAGGGGGAAAGAGGGAGGCCAGAATCCGTGGAGCACTCGTATTTACATAATGTGACAATCAAACAGCTTTGGACAGATTTTGCAGTGAAATCAATGCCTCAAAACCTGACCGGTTTTGAGGTTGCACAGTGTAGTTGGGAGTGTCATGGTTGAGATCGGGTCAATGCAAGAGAGATGTATCTGTCTTGTGCGTTCAAGAGCACTCTCGTCTCCATAAATAACAACTTCGGAGGCTCTCAGTGCCTCTCCTCAGGATGTAAAATGCCTAATTTGGGTAGAAAGGGGCTTGAGGAAATTGTTTCGAAGCTAATTCTCCTTTTGTCCTTTTCAACGAGGAACGCATTTGGTGCCATATCACATACCGTTGCTAGGATACAGCAGTCTTGAACCAGCGAAGGAAGGAGAGCTGAATAAGAGTGATCAGCTCTGGTCGTCAGGTCTGTCTCAACCCTGTAGTGTTACTGTAGAGTGAGTGAAGGAGGATGAGTTGAAGATTGAGTGAGCTTGAAAGTACATTTGAAACAAGTTTATGAAGAACATCTTCAAAATGGAATGGTAACATCCTTTGTCCTGCCCACTGTTGTTCTGTTAAAGGTCTTCTGACTTTCTCAGAGCCATTTTATACAATACAACATGCCTTTAATTTCACAAACAAAAGTGACAGTGCTCCACAGCTTACATTATGAAACATCATTGAGTCTTAGGATCCTGCAGCTCTAAACTTTAGTGACTCTGACATCGCAAGAATAACACAAGCATTACTAAATACATTCTGAATGCACAGTAATCAAATCACCATGAATTATGTAGTGTTGCAAAACAGCTCACACATAATCATTTTACTAGTCCCCATATTCCTCTTCTCAGTGAGTAACGTGTCTCACTATTGCTAAAATACAGTATGCATAACTTCAATGTGAAACAAATGCATGACTTGAACATAAATATGTCAAACACCCCCATAGACAGACACATTTCTTGATATAGATTTATGGCTACAATACATGCAGAAGTGGTACACTCATACTAGAGGGCCAAGAGAAATCCAAAATAAACCATTCTTACAGCAATTACAGCTGAAATGAACATACAAAGGGAATGTCAAAAACAACGTGGGAATGACAGTTTTTTGCGTATCCTTCCCAGCCAGTGCGTCAACATGGCTGCTAATGAGTTGTCACTGTTTCAACCCATCATGCCTTTCCCTCTCATGACTCTACTGAACACTGGTCTGTGTCAACCTTCCTTTCCTTACTTCTGTAAAGAGCGGCTGTTTGGATGTACCAAGAAAATCCTTGGATCGGAGGCGAAGCAAGGTGAGGAGAAGGCATGTACATTGCATAATACCATCTTTTTAGAGTCCATGAATGTCTGCATTCAATCCCAACAGAGCTTCACTAACTCACAAAAAGCCTGTTCTCTTGACCTAAAGAATACACTCTATACAACACATTGTGTAAAAGATCATACGTCGAGGCTTTTCAGGACTCTCTGAAAAGCCTTGTATGCAGTCTTTCTACGGGATTTCTTTGGATGCTCTTTAAGTAGAAGGTTTGCAACTGACTCAATTAACTTATCACAGAGCTAGAATCAACCGATTTGAACATATGACATACTTTAAAATGGTCTCTTCAATAGATGTAACCTCCTATTCCTGCCTTGCAAACAATGGTAAACATATTCAGCAAGCCAATCAGGTATTGTCCCAAGTAACTTATTACATTACAAAGTAATTGATTATGTAAAATGAACCTAATTTAGTGTAATAGCCTGGCTTTATTTAGCATTTAATTAACATGGCTGTGTTGGCAAAGCACTATGCTGGCTCTGCCACATGCTGTGTGGTCTGCTGATTTATGACTGAGGTACCAGGTAAAGGTTGGGAACATCATCTTCCATCCTAGGCTTCCTTTATCTCATCTGTTATCTTTCAGTGTAAAATAGTAATAACTAATCTTATGAGATTGAATCTACATCCATTAAATTAGTGCATTTTATGAAATATACATGTACATCCTATGACAAAAGGAGGTTTATCACAATGCTACACTTAAATATCCATATATATTACAGTATATACAGAAATGTAGAAGCAGCAGAAGCAAGCTTGAAATGCGATAATCACAATACAGTTCAGAGTTGTGGAATTTGTTATTCTTTATTGCCTATGGAAAATAATCAGTACGCCAGTCACAATAATTGTTAATTGTCTTTGAGAGTCAATGCTGGTAAACAAATATTTCATTTCTTCACACTTTTCAAAGCTTATCTCGTTGTATATGGGCCTGAATCACGTCAAAATATAACTGGTTTCCTAATATGTATGCCCTTGATAGGTGGAGCTCTGACTGTGATTAAATAGGACAGACAATAAATTACTTTGTCTACATTTACATTGGTAGAGTACATAACTTCCATGAAGATAAACACACAGATGCATCCTTAATTGACCTGGGAGGAGGAGAGGGCTCATGTTTTGTTGAGTGGAGATAGAGGCCTATTCCTTGGCCACTGGATTGAATTGATACATGCTAGGCTGCTGTGAAAGATTACACTGCTAGGAGTCTATGAGGGATACTGTGGCAAAGTGAAGCTATGTACAGATAAAGTATTTAAGATGACGAGAGGAATTCCTACTGCAGTAAACCCATGAATATCACACACTGAAACAGTGAAATTATCTCCCAAGCATTTTACAGAGAATGTTCTTTGTATATCTTACATCAACGTAGGCTTTCAAGGGGATATTGGTCATTTACTTTACAATGTATCAGGTGTTACCATGCAGTACTATCTTAGATACCATTATGTAAAGGTTACCTTTACAGGCCACTGAACACTGGTTTTAACTGGTGAAACCTCTTCACAAAAATGGGACCAGACACATTTCTTCTCATTAGCAGAGTTTGATGTACTCCCCATTGCATCAATGTAAGGTGCTTACCCTGGCCATGATAATAGATATCCCCTTGTTAACTCCTGTTGTTCACTTCTGAATGAATCCGCTTGTGGACTTGGACTTTGTCAGTGACAAATGTGAGAAACAGCATGTTGAAAAAGATACGATTCCAAGGTCCACCACATTCTAGAATAACAAGAGCGAGCAGCATGGGTCCCACAAGACAGAGTGAACAACAAACTCCAAACTGGATTTAACAAACCAACACAAAAATCTCAAAACCATTTGAGCTCAAGGAATGTTCAGATTACGGACAAAGTCACTGCTACACGAGGGACACTATGTTCCCCGGAGAAGCTTGATATAGTTAAAAGGATTTCTTCACAACAACAGGGAGTCAGAAGGCAGTTGGTATAGTCTCCAAGCCAGTTGTAAACATGCTCTAACACCTCTAACTGTAGTATCCATGATGACGTTCATGCCTTCCACTGTTGACTCTTCAAGTTATTCAAACTGTAATGAATATGGACTCCTTTATGGAAATGCTTCTTGCATTTCTAAACCAAAAGAGGGGCTAACTAAGCACCGGGACTGCATCCACAAATATAACACTGGAATGCATTGGCAAAGGACAGACTCCTAGTCATTATTGCCGTGGGCTAGGAAGGACAGAACACGTGTATGTTGCAGACAGCGGACTCTCTGAATGAGAGGAGATCCTAGCCATGTCCGCTGCTCTTTTCCATTTAGCAAGTATTTATCAGATTGTCCCTGGACACATGGCCCTTGACCAGTCCCAGTGATGGAATGTCATAAACTTGGAAGGAGTTGAGAGTGCACCAGAGCATGTTTTGCATAAAGCATACATACACAATGAGCATTCATTGAATTTAGTGGAAATGTTAAATGCATACAGTATATGTGATAGTATTGCTTGTTTCTGACAAACTGTACTGCTGTGTAGCGATCACATTTAAGCCTGGGTCTGGCCAACAACCCCCAAAACAGGCCCCATTCTTTCCTGCTGTCTTGAAAAAATGCACGCGTGTGTATGTATGTGTTTGTATTTCAAATGAATGCAGTTTGGTTTGTTGGTGCACAATAAAGGGAAGCAGGAAATAATATGTGTTTATCAGATGTTATGTTTACTCTAATTTCCCATCTCTCTCTCGCCGGCAAACACTGACCTTCAAACTGGTTAGTTTAACCCTGGCCAATGGAGCACATTATTTTGAATCTTTCATCTCCCTGAAAACCTTCATATTTCCCCTCCATATTTAGCATGAATTTGAGTTTATTAAAACTTTGCCTATTATCTTGAAACAAGATAAATAGAATTGCTGACGTATGTCAGGGATATGCACTGCCACCAATCCCATTATGGCTGAGATGCGGTCTCTTGCTAGTTTTCCTGGAATTTCCCCTCAGTGCTTAATGTGCTTTCTGCTCTGTCATCATCATCAGTTCTGACATTTCTCTTGTTTTGTATTTATTTGTCTGCAGTAAATGGGAACATCTTCCAGGGTTGTTCTTCAATTTCCGTGTTGTCAGATTGTATTATTCGGTCTGGCTTTTCTTTCTCACATGGATGGCTCTCTTAACACATTAATCCTTTTGTCTTTGTTTTGGTTGATACAGTATATTCTCGGCAAAGCCAGTTAACACAGGGTGTGATAAAAAGGACAATTAATATGTTCTTTTATAATCACATAATTGCATTTCATAAAATTGTCATAATACAATGAATTTAATAGCTTTACATTAACCTATAGAGGGAAGATATAATAAAAGTTTATCTACAGCTATCTGTGTGAAAAGCGGAACAATTTCATTTCTGCTCTGTATTAGCAAGGCTACACTAACACAATTATGTTGGTCAATTGCTTTAACTTTTTTTACTGACTGTTTCAGATGACGTGAGTAACCCTCTATAAGCAGGCTCCACTTTACTGGTGCCACCCTCTTTCCCTCACAGAAAAGCAGTAAACTAAGATTGGCCAACAAGTTAGTGGCTAAGGTTTATCTGAAATTACTACCTCTCAGCTGACCACAGGTGGGAACTATTGTCGGTTGAGGTATGAGAGAATAGAACCCCAGCAATGTTTTAGAACATGTCAGATGTAATGAATGGAACATCAAGTTGCATGTATGAATGTAATCATTAATTATTAAACCTGCACGCACAAGTGAGCAAGTGAAAAAAACTCTGAAAACAAACACACTTACACATACACACTGACAATGAAGACTTGTCTGGAACAATACTTGATTTTATGAAGGACCTCCATAATGTAATATCTTTCAACTAGCATATGATACCAGCTGAAACATTACAGGTCACACATCCTGCACATGAGCTAATTAACCCTTCATGAAATTTTAATTACAACAATTTCAGTCCATTAACTTGCATGTGCTGTATCCAGCAAACATGTTCACACCTACTCACACTCACACACGAAGCAGCAACCAAATACAGATTGATGTGAACGTAAACAGTGAGTGCCACATTCTTTCTGGACCCACCAATTTTCCACAATAGCCATCAATAATACTGTCTGCCTTTTGGCCTTTCTTTTTCATTATTCTTGAGTAATGAGACAAACATATTCTCTCCCTGCGTGGTGCACAGAGCACACACCATTAATCAACAACTCAAACGTGCGTGCCTTAATCACGCTGGTGCCCGCCTGCCTCACTTCCTGCCTGGCCCAGTGTGGGGAAGTGATAGCGGCTGTCAAAACAGGACAACGCGCATGTGTGGATCTCCGTCGGCCCTGCCTCCTCCCTCGGTCGCCACGCTGCATCGGAGCCGCTCCTCTACACCCTCCAACGCCGTCTCGAAAAACCCACTCCCCCCCACTCCCTCTCTAACAGTTGCTCTTTACCTGAGCAACACTGATTTTATACAATCAAGCAGGGTTTCCCTGTGCAGGGTTATTCATGACACAAACAGCTGGGAGCTGTGGTGGTCTTGGCTCTGTGAAGCAGGGGTGAGGGATGTGCTTTTCTCAGGTGCTTATTTATTCATGACTGCATGTGGTTGAGATCCCTTCCCACAATGCCTCTCTTAAGGAGCTCTGAAGACAGAGTTTAGACGTAGCTCTGTCACTAGGGATAATACCCCTGTTTGGTATGCATGCATATGTTACCTTCACAACTTATTTTCCGTCACGCCAAGTGCTGTGGCACCATAAAGCAAGGCTGGTAAACGCAAACCGCATTAATAGGTTATTACACCCCCCCCCCCCCCCCCCCCCCCCGCAACAGACGACTGTGGGCTGGCTGGCCGCCAACCTGATTTGACAATATCGCCTGGTGCGCCGCGGCACACAGTAATTCAATCACGTATTACAGTGTGTCTGTTCAATAAGCCTGTAGAGGCTTTCTCCGGAGGCTGCTGAAAATCCCTTTAATGGTTGGGGACACTGTCAATCCATTTCTAACCATCAGCGTCAAAGCACTGATGACATACAGATAGACAGACAGACACTGTTCCACAAGGTGAGATTGCCAGGAGCTTCATAGGTCCTGGTGTGTTGAGGGTGGTCCCTCGTCATTATCGTTTAAAGACTACACATACTGTACCACAAGTTCATCACAAATTAAATGATGATTACACGAGAGGGAAGTTATATGAAATATATAAATACAATGAAGACCAAATGGCACAATTGTGTACTGAAGTAAGTATAAAAAAAAATCAATTGCATGATGTGTCGTGCCATTTTATTAACACAAAGGGCTTTTCTGTTCAGATGTGTTTGAGTGGTTGTCTCCTTCTTGCATGTTAAATACATCAGTGAGAGTGGAAGGATGTGTTGCATTAATGTAAAAGTGAGGACCAAAGACATTTTAATCAGTCCGTGAACACAGTTTGTACGTTTCTTCTCAGCCTAGCAGAGCTCTTGATGTAAAACCAGGAAGTCTTGCTTGTAATTACCCCATGCTTTCTTATCTCCACGGAAACTAGGAGAAAGAGTGAAAAGAAAAAGTAATGCGAGAAAGGATGAATAAAAACGTCTTTAGCTGCATCCATTTTCATCTCTCCTGTCAATCTTGAGGACACAGGAGCCACTCCAGTTTGCCTGCAGTGAACCTACAATGTGGAGTCACATTGCAAGGCACTTCACCCTACTTGCCTGGGGGGGAATGTCCCTGTACTTACTGTAAGTCACTCTGGATAAGAGCGTCTGCTAAATGACTAAATGTAAATGTAAAATGTACAATATTAGTGTGTAAATATGTTTTACCAACCAATGCCCAGAAGAGAGAGGACAAAACAAGTAACAGATGGTCACAGTTATTGGTTGGTCAGAACAGGATTGTCTTTAAAGGAACAATCTGTGATTGATTCTCTTGTCTAAAGCATTGACCGAGAAGGGACAGTGTAGAAGTGTCTGCTAAGTCATGGCTGTTAGATTTCTACGTCACCTACTGCGGCTATTTTCTGACTCTCTTAAACAGGTATTACAGACACGGGAAAAGTGGATGGACAGGTAGCTCCACAAGTTCAAATTAGATAAGTCTGACTGTTGACTCATGAAGTTCTTTATCATCCTGATTTTAAGCTTCACAGAAATTCAGTGTTTTGCTGTTCTTACTGATAAAACCTTTGGCAAACAAAATGGTCTACATCCCTCAGGAAGACCTGTGAGGTGTGTGAAGTAATAGACTCTCTGTCTGTTTAAAGTAGAGACAGTGAAGCTATTTCCCTGTTAGGGGATTTAAATTGGGGAACACCTGAGCTGGGAACTGAGCACATCAGACACAATAAACAAAGTTATTTCAGGGGATTTGAGAGCCTGCAGAAATGCTGCAGTCCTGCTTATGAGAATGATTAGCCAGCTTGTCGTGCTCTGTGCTTTGTGCAGAGGCCAGGAGAGAGGAGAACTCCAGAAGTATTACTTATTGAACTAAGCCAGGTTTCTCCTTGCAGACCAATTGACTCTGCAGTGCTTAGGGTCTCTTAATACTACCCCTCACACTCAGGTGGGGAGACCAAGGGCTAATTGAAGTGATGTTATTTAAAAGGCTCCCTGGAATTAATTCAAACCGAAGGCAGTGTAATTTAACACACTGTGGCTGCGTGAAATATAGCTTCTGTTCAATGAGTCGGATAGACTGTTAAAAACGTGGTGGCGCGGGACTCTGAGCAGGGAGGCATTATTCTTTTCAACACAAAGAAAGACGGCAGCTAGAACACACACACAGGCATGAGAAAATATAAACATTCTCACGCATAGATAGAGCGACAGAGGGGTGGGGGGACCATATGTGGATGGAAAGGATGACATAGTCAACACTAAACTACACAGATGAATGTGAAAACAAGTCCACAGCAAGAATAAGTTCAGCAAGAATTCCATATATCTTCCCACTCCCTTTTTCTTTTTTCCTTATTTTTCCTTCTTTTTTCCTTCTTTTTTTCTTCCATTCCCCTCATCCACATTTTTGGGGCTCCCTCATTCATGTTTATTTCAATACTTGTATACATGTCTGCAAACTCAGTCTTTGACTGGATGGTAAAGCTTGAGGGGGTTAGTTTTGATCTACAGTAACGTGTGGAGTAAACAAACCGGTGCAGTCTGCTACTTTGATGTGGAATGAAAGCAATTGAAGGCAATTGACCGTCTGTGTGGCGTTGCTCAGCAATTCATGTTTACACTACCGGTGTGCTGCCATCCACAACTGCAATGATGGATTTAATAAACCGGTTCACTACTTCACAGTCCACAGAGTCCACAACAAGTTTTAGTTCTTCTTAAGTTGACTTCAGTAGAGAGAAAAAATAGTTAACCGGTGAACAACACAGCAAATAGTCAAATGAATAATGACAGTGCAGCTGAATAATACAAGTATTGTGCTTTTTGTGTCAGACAACTGAGACGTTGGTAATGACACTGAATAATTCAGGATTTTACTATTGACTGATGGGCCACGTAAAACCCATGAATTCATTGTTGAATAGTATGGAGTTTTGAAAGCACCACAGAAGCATTTATCACAGAATAATATCAGGTAATACGGATTCTTCTTTTTTGAAGACGCCTACATAATGCTCCGTCTTCTCAACAAACATTAAATTGATCAATTCAATAGCACTATTAAAGCAGCTCAACTTTCTGTTGTATTTCAAAAGTTTGCTGGGTAAGCATTTGCAGCTGGGTGAGTTTGTGTTGTGATCTGCTCGTAAGACGGAAACAAATAAAAGAGTTTATGATCCTCTGAAACATTGATGTGATGGGCCACTGTACAAGCTTGTGATAAAGTGACGTTCCTGGTTTTATCACAACTGGGTATATTGGCCTAGGTATCGGAATACCACTGCAATGGTGTGCTTCCGGATGTGTCCTGTGTACTGTGCCTTCAACTCTTCTGCACATTTTGTGGACAGGTCCACAGTATATGTTGAGGTCAGGGGAGAGAGAGACACGTGGGGTTTCGGAGGAAATATGAGTATATTAGACTGGACTCAGCAGAGGAGGTCAGATGTTCCTGATTGTCTCCAAATTGATGTCAATATTACACAAACCTTATTTTGTGCAGCTTCCAACATTGTGCTTTTCTGTTGTTGCTCATTGTATGTACAAATGTGCACATATGTGTTTTCTAAGCTTGTCCTTTTCATTGTGGTCCAGGAATATTTGTTATTTGAAATACATTTTGGCAACACAAATATCACATTGTGCCATCAAAAGCACACTGAGGATAAATAAAATAATGCTTCAGTATTATATCCCATCATCCCATATCTTGTCCATTGTACTTGTCTCTATCTTATCAACATGCTAGTAATTCTAGTGGAAGTCTGGCCTGCTTCCCTCCCGGGGACATGCTCTGAGGGGCTAAGGGACTGGCTGGGAATGAGCAAAATACTCCTACTTCCTCATCCATGCTTAGGGAAGGGGAGATCTCCTTTAGCCATCTGAAGTAAGTAAAATGTGGGAGTGAAATAGATAGAGAGAAGGGAGGAGAGAGTGTGAGGTGTTGCAGTTTCAACTGACATATTTGAAAGACTGCAGGAGTCGTCGTCTAAGCTACATTACTTATCCCAGCTGTTGAGATATTTCAACAACTGCACATGATTTAAACACTGTAAGACTTTGGAAAAATCCACATTTGAGATGTTGTCAAGCTACACTTTAAGGATACCCGTTTCCACATACCGGGAAATGCTTGGACCCGACTCAATGCTGCTTGTAGCTTTAATTTCCCTTTAGATTTGGTTGGCGATGCTTAATGTTAACTCACAGATTTACAGCATAATTAGTGTAAAATAAAAAGGCCCTCACGTTGCTCTTCCTTTCACTGGTGGTTTCTTATTACCCTCATCACGGCAGCTGATTTAAACTCATGGCTAAGTAACCATCACTTCCCAACAACTTATTTTCTATTACACCTCTGCTGTCCATATTGCTCAACTTTAGTGTTGACCATAAAAATCCTACCCCAGCCTTAAGAGACAATTACACCAGGATGTCTTTATATCTGTACATTTTGACATTAAATCATTTTTAGGACATTAAACTAATTTATCTTTGGTCAAATGTGAAACTGTGCAATGTGTGTGTGTTCTGTAGATTAAGTACATTTCTGTTCTTTTGAGTGTGTTTGGATGGAGTCATCCATAATGCGGTTTGGGAACCTCTGTCAGTTCTGCAGAGATGTGTCTGATCACTAGAATCCTCGTAAGCTGGTTGCCTGCTTCAATCAAAGCTGGCTGGTAGATTCCTTTCTCCCAGTCAGGGAAAATGTCTCCTACATATCAGGAATAATTTCCAATTTCCTTATATCCGTCTTGCTCCGCTTGGCGCAATCGATATTGTTACCAGGCTTGAAACAAAGCAACTTGGAGCTGACTGAAACTCTGATTAGCTTTCTCTCCTCAAACCCCAGTACTGTAGCTTATGACTGGGCCTTTCCTTCCCTGCCCCCTCGTTCACAACCAAATGGATTGTGCAAGGGTTATGCTTGTCTGATGTAGCCCAATTACGTTCTGGTGTGACTGGATGAGCCTGGGTGTTCGTTCCCAAATGAAGTCTTGTTTTCCAAACACCAATGTGCATGCTGACAATTTGACATAATGTTGTGCAACTTGCAAGTGATAATAGGAAGGACTGAATGTGAGCAAACAAGTCATAGTCTGACATTTTCTCAGAGGTCAATCTATGCAAACATCTAATGACACACCAGCTAGTGCAGAAGAATGTTGCTTGACGCACAGTCCGCCTGCGCATCAGGCAACAAGGCAAAAAACATATATAAATGTGACTCACAGTCACAACTAAGTTGAGTTCATAAGTGCCAAGTTGCTGGCTCAAAGTTTCTTCCATTCTAAATGAAGAACATGACTTGCATATATTTTGCTGTGACATTTTCTTCTGTTCACATCAGGTGGATTTTCATGCTAGAAGTTAGAGCACCGTCACAAACCTCCCAGGGTTACAGAGTTGTCTTTTTTATAGTCTTCTTCTAACCAGCAATTAGAATTGCGTTGTCATAGTAAAAACACTCACAAAGAAATATTCTAACGGGCTGCACTTATTTTCTTAATGATTCACTGATTCTAGGGTTGTTGTCATTTTAAAGTCAGAGACCAAAATGGTACTGCACAGTAGAGCCTTCCCAGGTAGAGAGAAATTAAAACTTGAAGACAGAAAATGTATAACTTATAAACATCCTTCCGGGTGCATGCACAGACACACTCTCAATGGTGCACAGCAACAGACTGCTGTGAGATCTGATAGCAGTTGGCATGCAGTAGTTGGCATGACAAATAGGAAGCCCAGCATCTCCTACCTCTGGGGAACATAAGGCCAATGTGCCACTGGTGTCTTTGATTACTTGGGTTGTCTGCAAGTGACATTATAATTTTCCAGAAATTTAATAAAATATGGTGCAGTCATATAGACAAAAATGAACTCTGCAACCACAACAAATGCCTCTACACACCCTACCCTTAAATTATCATAGACTCTGTCTTTACAACAAACTAAGTACTAACTACTAAGCAAATCACAATTCAATATAATGATCCTAAGTAATGTAATCAAAACAATTCTGATCAAACTATCAGCTGTTTTCCACAATGTTCTTTTTTTGTGTTATAGAATCCTCTCCCTTCATGAAGGAGCCAAATCGCATGCACCCTATCTGAAAAAGGCCAGCAATGAAGAACAAGTGGTCTCCAGAGGTTACAATTACAGGTCCATACTTCATCTGCCCACACACCGCTCCATGCTTTTTCCAACCCACCAGCCCTATTACTTCACTTCATTAGTCTCAATTAGGATGCATAAACCATCTCTCATCCCAAAGAATTGCTAATAAGCTAATTTGGGGACAGTGAAAACTAAAACAAGGACCCAGCATGGAGGATAATGAACCCCCACGCCTGGCCAAAGGCACTGTCCACCTATGTCTGCCTGCATAAAGGAAGGAAGCAAACCCGAGGATTGATATCTTATCGATTTCAAGTTCAAGGTTCACATTAGGAAGATCGATGTTTCTTCCAAGTGAGGGACAGCTCAGGATGTTAGGCTGCCAGAGAATATAGAGTGTAAAGGAAAAATGGAGAAAGCAAGGACCTTTCACTCTACACTCGTGGCCCATGCCCTCAGACGTCAGAAGTGTGCCTTTAGTGTAAGCTGCTACCTAATGACTGTCATACAGTTGCATACAGCACACTACCAACATAGTGTTCCCCGGGGTGTCCATTAGCAAGTTATTATGCTGATGTAGCAGATCATGCTTATGGCAATTTGGACCTTGGGTGTGAACCTTGGCTGTACTCTTTAAAAGGGCAACATGTGCACCGTCATCAGCTAAGAACAAACACGAGAGGTGGAGGTCAAGACATTCACAGGAAACATACCTCCAGCATGCTGATTCTCACAGAAGTCTCCTGGAAAGCTATTACAATTGTATTCTAAACTACTCAAGAAAACATTCAGACTGTGGGGGAAGTACATGACATTCTGTGTGACCTCTGAAGAAAGCTTATTTTCTGAATGCTGCAAAGGTGATCTACAAATATAAACATATGATGGCATCAAAAAGATGGACTCACATGTAGTATCCAATTTTGGTCTATGTTGTTGTTGTGTCGTATGCTTGCTTCACAGCTGTAAAGAATTCCTTTGCTCCAAAGCGTGAACGCAATTAGCAACCTGATGCATTCAACTGACACTGTTTCATTGTGGTTTCTGGATTCCTGGTAAACAGCTACCTCTTCCTCTCTACTGATTAGCACATATAACATGACTCTCTCTCTCTCCTTTTCCAGTTCTTTCTTCTTTCCCGGCGCCCATTCCCACTCTTGGTTGCTTTTCCTTTGTATCTCTGTCACTCTCGTCACTGGAGGGAGCTCCCAGTGTATTGAGCGCAGCCCAGTTTGTCATTGACCTGTCAGGCCTCTGTTTAAGACAGAGTGCTCAAGCACCAACTCATTTACTTGTTATCATACTGGAACCATGAGGATTCTGGGTCCCAGGCCCACTAGACAACGCAGGTTGTTGACACGAGATGTACAGTACTCAAGAGTGGGTTCAAACTGGATGAGGGCTGCGACACAAGTACTCAGGTGCAGAATGGTGAAGTGCTATTTGCTCCTCTACCTAGGTCAACTCAGTGTATGGAATTAGCCTCACCACAAAACAGCCATTCAAATGCTGATGGGCAGTGTATGTGTTGGAGCAAATCATAGATTAGAGTAAAAAGGAATCCTTATTGCAACTCTATAGTCCCCCTGGGTTTCTCCAAGTCTCTCCGGATCCCATTATTGAGTGTCAACCTTTGATAGCGTCTGAATTAACTGACACCCACTAATCTCTAACACAATGTATTGATCAGGAAGACCACTTGAAGTGTTTGAAGAAGGCCATCTTGATATTCCAACGTCGACCACACTGGCAGTTCTTTGGGGCACAAATGAGACTCAATTTGTGTCGATATACCCAGGGTGTACAGCTGACACAAAGGAGCATTAGGGGCTCACAGATCAATGGAAGGATTTTTTAGAAAAAATGAAAGGCAGAAAGGCTATTGTGCAACTGCTATGTTGGTGATCCTTCCAACATGCCAGATATATATGTGTTTTGCTGTGTGTGTGTGTGTGTGTGTGTGTGTGTGTGTGTGTGTGTGTATGTGTGTGTGTGTGTGTGTGTGTAAACGGGTGCATGAATTATCCAAGACACAACGCATTAGCGGATGTGTCTTCGAAACATACCAATTTGGTGAAAGAGGATACATTAACGGGGGCTCTTTCTGTCTCTAATTGATGTGCACTCAAGCCAACCTTTCAGCCTCTCATTCAGCTTGTCATCCTAAAATATGGACCACTTAATCATTGCCCCATTTTTATATTTTGCACCTGTTTACTATGGCATATTTTGCATGTGCACAAACAAACACACACGGACAGTGTATGTGAATGTTCATGTCCTCGCATACTGCAGCTGACTGTATGACTTACTCTGACTAACTACATATCTCCTTATAACAGGTGAGTTCACACCAATATTTAATCTCTTTCAATTCTTGGAATTAAGTAAATACTTTATTTTCATTAGTTGTTCGGTTTATCTTTCTTTTTCTATAAAAATCTAGCTACAGTTCAGACTTTCACCAACCCATTTGAAAGAGGTGCTTTTGTTGCACAGTATGACAGAATAACTATGCCATGCAGTCCTATACAGTGAAGTACATCCCAGACACACACCATTATTAGTCTACCATCTTAATTGACAGCTGCAGTCAATTTAAACTGTTTTGACTAAACCCTTAGCCAATTAGAAAAGACAGAGTCTAACAATACAGCTGGGGAATCAGAAATGGTTTCTCTTGGAGTGATAGCTTTGTCAAGTCGGAGAGGAAGGAGAAGCGGGGAAAGAAACAAAAGGATGCATGGGGCCAGGTGCTCCAGCTAATGAGACCGCTGACACATTTGAAATGACCTGTCCATCAACTTGTTTGACAAAACTTGAATACTTTTCATTGTCCCTATATGCAGTTGCCGTTAACTTTCTGATGACAGAATTCAGCTCCAGTGTGGGAATAGGAGCACAAGTTAGACATGGAAAGAGAGATATAGGAAGAGAGAGAGCGAGAGAGAGAGAGAGAGAGAGAGAGAGAGAGAGAGAGAGAGAGAGAGAGAGAGAGAGAGAGAGAGAGAGAGAGAGAGAGAGAGAGAGAGAGAGAGAGAGAGAGAGGTGATACCAAGGGGGATTCACCTCCCCAGTAGATGTCAGTAAAAATGTTATGTTAGAAAAAACAAATGAAATTGCAAAACCAAAAGGATTATCATTACATATTGCAAAAAACACCCCCCTCTGCCCTCCTTGAATGATTATGGAATTAAGAAGGCAATGTTGCCAGTGCATTATACATTGTCATACATAAACACCAGCAAAGTTATTCCCTAAATTATTAGTTCGCGTGAGTATGCAGTACAAACACCTTGAGCTATTGTCTTTTATTGCCACCCCACATAAATCAGTCCCTTCACCTGTCATTTAAGGCCGTGTGTGAGCTAATGAGAATCATTCTCACAATAGACCCTCGGCTGAACAGCAACAAATATGCCAGTTGTGTTGATGGATTGGTTGGCGGTTGGCGCTTACACAGTGGTCAGTGCAGGGTATATGAGAGCAGGGATGCCGTATAGGGGGGGGGGGGGGGGGGGGGGGGGGAAGCTATGACGATTCTAAGGGCCCCTGACTGACAGGTGACAAATTGAAAAACTAATAGAAATCATCAAAAAATATAAAAATATATATATTTTCATGGGGCCCAAAATTCCTGGCGGTGCCCCTGTATGAGAGTGAGGGGTCATTGTTCTCTATGTGGTAAGCAACTTTAACTGGTTACGACACCACGCCATCTGAAATGCTAGGTACGTTTTGAAGATGGACAGTAGCCTACTAATGTACGCCTAATCGACTTTCTGGTCTGAAAGACAAGGTTGGCGCCGAGCGACCGAGTGCGCTCTCCGTGGTACTGAAACGAGCAAACTACTTCCGCACAATCCGAAGCCCGCACATTTACCGAGTACGTCTACTGAAAATAGATCCAGTGGTAATAACAAGTAGAGACAAAACACCGTCTCATCTTTTTTTTCACAGTAAAACTGTCACATGGTTTTCTGAAACTACAAAGTTTAAGATTAAATTAATGAGCAAAGGAACATCACTTTCCGTTCATCAAAGCATAATGAGGGAGTCGGCTCACTGGCAACGACGTTCGATGAAATTGTATTTCTCTGTATACCTCCCTCTGTCTTTCCCCCCTCCCTCTCTCTCTCTCTCTCTATCTCTCTCTCTCTCTCTCTCTGTCATAGACACGCAGACACTATCTCCTC
This sequence comes from Hypomesus transpacificus, assembly GCF_021917145.1. Lineage (NCBI taxonomy): Eukaryota > Metazoa > Chordata > Actinopteri > Osmeriformes > Osmeridae > Hypomesus > Hypomesus transpacificus. The sequence continues at coordinate 1,050,651 of NC_061066.1, forward strand.
CTTCCACACTCTCTCCATCCAAGACGCTAGTTCGACTCAAAGCTCAACTCTACAAGCATGTCCTCAGACGTGCAGCTGTGTGATGAAGCGGATCAACTAACGGCCAGCGACCAGGACGAAAGAAAACGGTAGCCCCTGGAGCATAACAGCTTGAGAACAGGTAATTAATTTCAACATCATGTAACGCAGAGGTTTTATTTATTTATTTTTCACAGTCAGTAGTGCATTGCAAAGTTGTACAAGAAATCGCAATGGAGTCTAAAGAAGCGCATTTAACTTCTTGCTGGATTTTATAACTTGGACACTAGAAATAAATTAACATAGGATGCGCCAGATGACTCCAAAGCTTCGTTCGCACACAAATGCAAGGGTCTCCTTGATTCCCCCCCAGTAGCATATTTTGAAAGTTTTTAAGGACTTTAAGACTAAGTAAACGCGCTTTTGCCCCGGTTACGGTGTGCGATGGCAGGGTAGTCATGATTCACAATGTCGCTGGCGTCTCCTGTGTCCGACGGATGAAGTATGTCATAACTAAAATACGTTATTTCTAAGGTTTGTGCAGGTTTAGATCCAAATACAATCTTTTTTTCCCCACGTATGTATATTAAATAGCAATTACCACGTTGCACACGAACACAGTTCTGCAATGAAGTCACGGAGTATAGCTGTCAGTCTAATGCACCTCCAGTATAATGCAGGTTTCTTACCCACTCTTTAGTCTATGGCCGATGCGTTTCACCTTTACATATAACAAATGACGCTTTCCTCACTGCTTAACGTGTACAGTAGGGTCTACTTATAATGCTTTTAATCAAATCAATACTTCCACTAAACATTAACGATTAATTTGCATGCATAGATTGACAAGCACGTGTTTTGAAAAGAGTAAATCGTGTTTTGTGTATCAATCTATCTTTTTGTTGAATTAGGATGACAAAAATTGTCAATACACATAATTTATGTGAATATGTTGTTATACTGCCTTGTTTAAAACGGATGTATGTTGTGCGCACCCGTTTTCTTTACTTTGGTTGTTGCATACCATTCAAAAACAACTCCGTCCCTATCACTGTTGCAGCTCACCGTACCTTTTAAGTCAGTTCGCACGGACTGTCAGCCTCTGCTCTAATAATTTCGCACCTTGATAATGATCAATTGGCAGCCACTGGCCCAAGAACACACGAAGAACCATGATATATTGATGCTAAACTCACAAAGGGGAGCAATTTTCATGCTTGTTTAGTTTTCTCATGATTTTTTCTTCGTGAATTGTGAGATTTTTTTGTTTGTTGCTACGAACAACATTTTGGTTTGTGATGAAGGAAGCTGCCTTGCAGCGCATCACGCTGTTATACAGTGTGTGCGTAAAAACGCACTTGGCCACTGAAACCTGGTATGCTTTTGAATTGACCTGTTATATCTTTGATTCTTGCTGTATCTCATATATGTATTTTACGTCAAAAAAGCTTAATCAAATTTCTACTGAAAGGTACATGAGGTTCGACGGGAGTTGTGCACACATATTTTGTTCACTGATCAGAAAGGGACTTGCGTCATTACTTGGTTGGAAGACGCGCTCATATGTCCAAATATGGTTTTAACTGAAGTTCCTGATTTTTATGCATGTTGGCTGAACAAAATCTATAGGCTTACAGGTCAAAACATACAGTAGCCTATGCTCATACTCTTTGTGATGTGGGAATAAACGTACTTTGGTATTCAAAGTTCCAAGTTAGACCAACACACTGTAGCTGAGGGTATACATTAATTAGTGCAAGGCCATGGTCATATCATCACAAACGTTTGTCTAGTGTTCATACTGTGAATATAAGTTACATAATACTAACTTTAAATAATAATAATAATAATGCAAGTATAAAGACTAAGATAATTTAGGTACGAGTAATTGGCAGATATTAAAGCTACTGAGAATTGATCTGCAATTTTTATTGTTAGTCTTTAAGGTCAAAATCACACATCATATCAACTAAGGCCATTTGCGCACCATCATTTTGATATCACCTCATATCACCAGGTTTGCTCCCGGTTTGTGATATGTCACAGTAGACATACATCATTGATATGCGTGTGATTTGAGAGCAGCTCATGGTAGATAGTACATTTTTCGACCTGCTACATTATCCTGCATCTCTGCATTCTCTATCCACACATACGAATCAAGTAATAAGCACTTGTATAGATAGAAAGATAGATAGAGCTATGTAGTTATATTGCTTATAGCGGTCATTTGTTTTTGATGCCCACAGGGAATTAAGTAGTCATCATTGCATTCAACCGCTTTTGGTGGCATGTATTCTTGGATAACCTACTATCATATTGACACGCCTTTAAGATTTTTATGTCCGGATTTTCTTACAATGCTGATACTCGTCATCGCGTGCAGCCTGAACCCTCTCATGTCGCAACTGTAAGGGTCATCTATGAAAGCTTCAACTTGCGCTATGCTTTTTTGGAGTTTGCTTTTTCTGCGTTATGGACTTACTTTTGATGGTCAGCTTCTATGCATACTGACTTGTGAGTTAATGATGATTATTGTATGGCGGAGGGTGGTAGAAGCACATGCGAGGACAAGAGTAAATGTCGATTTTGTGTACTGCTAGGATCGGAAATGAATGAATGCATATGAAAGTGAGTCCTCCTTCAGGTTTTCACGTTTTTCATTTACTTCGAGCCTACTTTCCATCAATTCGGTTGTAAATTCTGTATGCAAATACGTTTTTTTTTCAAGAGTTTGTATAGGGCCCATTCTAAATGGTCATGATACAGACGGCTTTGTGGATCACACACACACCTACACACACTTTAACCATCATTCTTATGACTGCCAACTCTTTTAGCACAATTACAACCACCGAGAAGTGAAAATATTATATATTTACCAGGTTGGGGTTGGGTGATTCTAGAATAAGCCTCTCTGTTATGGTGCATCGACACAGTCTCTGCACATCAGCGAAGCTAAAAGTTGGCGCCTGTTGAAAGGAATGCCTAATTATCACGCTTTCAGCTCCTTCATTTGAACCGAACTGCGCTGCTTTAATCGCTTTCTCTTGCTATCATTAAACACTTATTTATTTTATTCTTATGCAATCAAAATGTTATTTTTGCTTTGTATGGATAAGCCGAGGGACTTAGAAATGGTCGGTTCTGAAGTAAGATGGTCTAATTAAGCTAAAACTGTGCAAGGGAGTCCTCATTTGTCAGAATGGTCCTCTCCAATTATTTTCAAGCTCCAACATATAATAGAGATGCAAAGTAATGTATAACCGTGTGTGATTGTTTGCCAAGTGTATGCCAAGAATACAAACGTTCTGCGCCACATACAGTTTTTTGTATTTAAATAAGTTTCATGCTTTATATGAAACCAAATCAACATACTACAGCATGATGGCTTGATGAGCTGAAGGAAAGCTATGGTTCCAGTTATGTTTGGGTTGATCATGACATGCAAAAGACAGAGCTCAACAATACGTTGCTCTTCCTCCATTCTGAATGCTAGCCTACTGAGATGGCCATCTTCCTCTTGGGGTATTAGGGTGTATGCAGTCTGGGGAGCAGGGTGACACGGTTCCATTCCTGTCAAGGTGGTTCTGCACTTTATCATAATGCTATCAACTGTTATCTCACGACATAGCTTTTCAATTACAAATGTTATAACAGCCGGTAAAGTAAGCTGAATATAACATTTACCGTAGTAAAAAATCCTGACCCCTCTTATTTAGTCACTGTAAAAAAATTTAAAACAAAAGAGGTGGTGTAGCAGGAAAAACAATAAAATAGTTTTCTATCTTCAGACATCATGTGTCCGTCTGTGATCAGCTCCGTGGCAGTGCTTCCAACAGCCTCAGGTGTTCCTAAATCCTGCCACTCATCCAGTCAGAATATATGCCGCCTGTCCCTGTGCCTAATTGTACTCAGCCTCCGTCCTGGGCAAATCCGGTGCTCTGCTCCTAGATCCAGATCCTTCATTGAGATTGGTTCCATGAAACCTTGCTAGGCCTGCTCTCTCGCAGTGGCTCCATGGCAGGACAATCCTAGCGTAATTGCATGCAGGCTTAATTCCTCCTGGATGGGAGATTGCTAGGTTTGAGAAGAGGAGAAATGGGCTTTGCGGCACTGCTGATCTCACACACACACACACACACACACACACACACACACACACACATGCACACACAACCGAGCAGGCACGTGACACATGTACACACATAGGCACACACATATGAAGATACACAGACAAACACATAATGTTTGGAGGGCATTGGAACATTCAGGGATGCAGGGATTGACACAGAGGGCAAGTGCTGATGGTTGACTAATTTCCCCTCAAACCCTTTTCCCAGTATCCTTAGTGAGAGTGACTAGCGGAGGCGGTCAATCACTATAGTCTTCCTGTTACTGGTTAGTGTCACTGTCGTGAAAGATTGGTGACTTTCACTATGGAGCTGCAAATGTTGCTTGTGTGGGGGTTACTGAGGTGGCCTCAAAATGTATCTTTTATTGGGTTGTGAGTGCTAACGAGCAATTAGCCAGAAGGAAGAAGACCTTCAGGGGAAAAATGTAACAGAGTTAAAAAATATAGTTGTTCCAGACTGCCTCTACACACGGATTTTTTTTTTTACAGACACTAAAAAGACCATGGAGACTGAAATAATATTTCAGCAAATGATCTCACATATGTTTACTCACATATGCATACACTTTTGTCCCATGCAGAGTCATTATTTTCTTTGTCTTCATCTCTCAGTAGCGTGCAGATTTTCACATAATTACTCTATGAGCTACTTATTGATACAGAAAAGACAGTGGGAGAATTAATGGTTATTGCTAGAAAGCTAAATATATGAAGAAAAGTATCAGTGAGTATCAGCCTTAGCCATTTGAAAAAAACAATAAATAACACATTGACAGTTATTAAAAGCTGGTTAGTAATACTCTCAAGGTTATAAAATCTTCATCGTTAGTGCCTTTTTTTTACTCTGTCTCGGCCCCAGTATTTCTACTAACCGTATATACATACAGTGCATATCAGAAACATTCAAAAAAGAAACCTAGTTCAAGGTGACTCATTTGCAAGTCCTGTAGAACCTACGCTAAGTGCTCTGAATACTGCTAACATAGCCCTGAAGGAGCTGCATAATAAATGTCCCAAGACAGTTTCACTGACATCTCTATTGAGGGGAAGACTTGGTGAAGCATATAGCATTTACTCACCATTACATTTACACAGTTTTAGTACCTAATCTGTATCAAACTGGAATAAAAGCTGCAGAAGTCTTTTTACAGTAGGGTGGAAATCAGAACAGTCTGAAAAATTGAAAAGTTTGGCAAATAGGCTGGTTTTATTCCTGGTTAACCAACCATTTCAGAACAAACATATCTAGAGTGTCAAACCAATCTGTTAATTGCCAGAGCAATTTTACCAAGCGATTTCCTTTCTCACATTCACAGTGTCAGTGAGGATCTACGAAATCAGCCTTGAATGAGACTTCGGAGAAAGACGGCGCAACACCAAGTTCAATAATGTGCAAAAGCTCAACAGCTTAACACAGAGTCTGAACCCTGAGTAGAGAAGGGAGCCCATGTCCATGGGTCCTGGAAGATCCCATTAGACATGTTGATTTACAGGATAACAATAGTGGTATATATATATATTTTTTTTTTTACATTTGTGGAATAGAGATCGTTGTGTCAGCATCAATCATTCTCTGTTATTGGCTTGTCTGAAACCTCTCAGCTGCATCTAGGATGTTAGTAGCACCAGAGATGTGTGTACACACACATATAACTCTTTTAGCACTTTGTTTCTTTTTGTGCTTTGTACAAGTGAAGTGTAGTTTATTTTTATGTGGTCAGCACGTTAAATTTATAGGAACTGTCTGCAGCTGTCTTACTAAAAGTAACAGCGAGGACGCCAGATAACAGTTGTAAAACCACTGTCTTGTTAGATGGCATTATTTTAGTGTTTTACAATCCTATTTCTTGGAATGAACAACATCCTCACTTCCACAGGCCTAGGGGAAGGTAGAAGAATCACTGGAGTATGTGGACGATGTAAGAGCAATGGAGCTCAGACTGACTGAAAACAGAGTCATGAGAAACTTCCACAAGCTAAACATGACCGGGTCAGTGCAGGGACAGGCGGCCGATCCAGATTTCATAGACATTTGTAGAAGTACAACATGACCAAGTCTGGACGCCTGACTTAGTCACCTCAAGCTCTTTCTCCGAACAACTAGCAGCCATTTGTCCTATAGAACTGCTCTAAACACATTCAATGGACAGTCCTGACATTAAAATTGAAGTTTCTATTGTATACAAAATGGCTTCCAGGTCACTGCACTGACATTTCAGAGAAATGCCAGAGAAAGTGAGTGTTTTTAGGCTTATTTATCTTGCACTGTGGAACTCCGACCTCTTTTGATGACACAGCGTGGAATTTATAGGCGAGTTTCTTATTTTTATTACAGTCCGACCAGTTTTTCTATTCTCTTTGGCTTCCCATTGAGTCAGCAAGGCGTGTCAAAGCAAGAAGCCCATCTGAAATGCTGTTATTTGAGTTGACAGAGATTGGCTTTTGGTGGGCGCCAAGAGAATAGAGTGTGTCAGTGGAACACAAACCGACAGATGGGTGAATTCTCAGTACGAGGGCCCTCCCCCAGCTAGAAAACCTTCTTCTTTGATGGCCTTGTCCAAAACCCCAGCTCTGTGGGGAGTCAGAAATCTCTGACGGGAAAAATACAAGTACGATTTTCTGAAAAAACTCATGGTGCTTGCCATGCAGTGGGGGGAAAAGATGTGTTGAGCAAACAAGCATATACAGGTGTCGAAAGAGTAAAAAAAAAAAGGACATTTAAAAACAGTTCCTTCTTGTTGTGATGTTGTGGAGGCTTAGGTTATTTGACATTGCTGAAAACCAAAGGAGTCGTCAGGTCAATTGAAAAAGACAACTGGAAGTGTGTGCAAGAGATGCTATTAGCATGCAAGGCAGACACACAATAGCTCACTTTGTCACTCCAAGGAAGTAAAGGAGAAAAGGTCATCCACCATTGTTCCCCATGTTACAGAGTCTTTCAATCTAATCAATAGAGCATGATACATTCAGAGAGGTGACACTCTAACTTAGGTGGTAATATTTGGCTGATACGGTTCCTAACTGTTTCTCAATTATATGGAATTATATGGACTCTTGATGAGGGACCTGAGATTCAATGCTGTTCAGTATCACCACAACATGTCGTTAGGGATTCAAGTATGTCGATCTTGATATGGTCATTAAAGGTGAAGGTATTGTCCAGTAAAATTCAGGTCTTTCAAGTCTTGAAAGGGAGTCAGGTGGCTGAACGGTGAGGGAATCGGGCTAGTAATCCGAAGGTTGCCCGATCGATTCCCGGCCGGTGCACATGACGTTGTGTCCTTGGGCAAGGCACTTCACCCTACTTGCCTCGGGGAGAATGACCTTGTACTTACTGTAAGTCGCTCTGGATAAGAGCGTCTGCTAAATGACTAAATGTAAATGTAAAATGTCTTTGAGGTCACTTTGAGATTTTTCTTTTGAATAATTGTATAATAGGAGCACCTCTTTTATCCAGAAGTAACTCAAAATAGTTGTGCTTAGCGACAGAATCCCGGAGGTGGTTGACAGCTTTCAGATTTTAGAGACAGAAAGTGATTAACGGCAATCCAGTTAACTGAGCAGCTACAGTTTATGCCTTGCTAAAACATTTAGCTAAATTGATTGGGAAAATAAATTATCTTCCATATAACGATGAATCACTCAGGTTGATCATAAAGACAAGTCTTGGAGGACCAAGATCATCTTCACATCATCTTCCATGATGAAAACATGTCCCTTGGTCATTTGCTAGACACGTCACTAAGTCTATTCTGATATTTAAGTCAGCACATCTTTGGAGGGGAAACATGATGATGCATCAAGTGAGTTGAATGATAATGATGGTTTTCTCCACTTTCATTAAGAACAGAATCATTAGAACCACCATATTAGGCATCACATTCCTGGAGATGATCTGGAGTGAACAGTATTCCTGCTTCCTCCTGGTTGTGAATGGATTGAGCGATGTTGTTGTATCTGAGGTTTGTGGGAGGTACTCTATGGTTTACATACTTAATTTTCCACTGGTCAGTGTTTTCTGTATCCAGTTGTTTCCATCTATGTCTCTAAGCTTCCCCCTTTCTTCATCCTGTGACCCACTTCATTACTTGGCTCTCCTCCCCCTCTTCTAGTTAACTCACTTCAAATATCCTGTCAGTCTCCTTCCTGTCGCTCTTCATTTCTCTCCCCTCTCGTGTTGTCTTGTTCGTTGCGTCTCGGCCTGCTAAGTAGTGGTGGCTTTCTCTGTGACACTGCTTCACGATGGAGTCTGCCCCAGAAGAATACTGGTAACGATGACGCTGGTGCCCCCAAATCTGCAGTACGCAAACCCAGCAACGAGACATGAGTGTTTTATTACAGCTCACAACTAGTCTGGTCCTATAACTCCTTTATTCGATATGGCTGCCTGATCAGGGAAATGGTGTCTGTGACCTGTGTTTTGTCTAGTGAAGTTCAACCTGTGAGCCCTCAGAATCACTTTCTTATTTCTGCCTTTTCTTACCTTTATAGAGGAAAGCTTATGATGCTGAATATCTCAGATGAGAGAGCTTTGGCAGTATTTGGTAGCTTTAAGTATAGTGTGTTGATATCGCTCCATCGGTCTTGTTGTCAGCAAAATTGTCAAGCAGTCTACTTGGTGGCTCACTGTCAGACTGACCTCCTCTAACCTCCTCAGCCAAGTCTGACAGCCCGGAAATGTGCTCTGTTCTCAGATAGAGGTGTGTGGGTGTGTGTGTGTGTGTGTGTCTGTGTGTGACTGAACGGTGCGCGGGCCGTGGGAGTCTCCATGTACATGAGGAGACGCGAGCTGACACTGACCCTGGCTGGTAGCAGGGGAGTGGAGATTCCCCCTGTTTGTTGTCTTCACGCTTTGCCTTCTGCCCGCGTATGGAGAGCCCGGAGAGCAGGTCCCAGGAAACACCAGGAAAATCCCACTTCATCCCTCCATCAGCGACTTCCCTCCCACCGCAAACATTCCCACCAATGAGTCACGAGCCATACTTCTCCACCAAAGTTGATTGTTTAAGATCTAAAGAGGCCGGCTTGATCCAACATGATTGGTTGACTTCATTTTTTGTAGATGGCGGATGGTAGGTCGATGGCATGCAAGACCCAGATACGTATGGTAACTCATTCCTCTGGTGCTTCCAGCCAGGAAAGCCCCATCCGTCATGCAAAGATCATCCCCACCCAGTCTCTTTGAAGTGTTGGCTTGGATCTGTTGAGGCAGGACAACTCCATCCACACAATTTCCTCCACACAGAGCTTCCAGTATGAAAACGGTTTCCCCACCGTGGAGAAGCTCAAACTGCATCAGAAGTCCCCATGCATGAGGGGATGTGAAATGTTGTGAGACCAGGTGTGTTAAGAACCCTGCCAAGTCAATCAATTTCCAATTAAGCAGCGCTCTCCCGGTCACCCATAATTATTTTTTCACATCTAAGTGGCTTTTTAATCTTTTTCATTTAGAGGTGTTAACCCTTACCCTTCTTGATAAAAATCACACACCCACAGGAAGAAGTATTAATAAGGAATGTGACCACGGCTGACGGATCGGGGTTGAAGATGAAAATTTCCCCCGTAAAAAATTGAGGTTTTCATTAATTTCGTCAGTGAGTTTAAATCAGTGAGGTGTCGGCGCCAACGATGCACAACCCTATAAGTTTCACGCAGGGGGCCTCTGCTCAAAAACTCTCTAGATTTATGGTCTTCCTCTCCCTGTCCCATGAATAATTTATTACTCAATCGCTTCCACATAAAAACCCCAGCAGCTCTTTAATCCACTCTGATATCACCCGGCCAGTACATTGAGAGGGAGTGAGACACATATAAAGGCTAAACTGCGGCGCCAAACACATTCAGCTTTTGTGTTTTGTTGTCGATTCCGGAGCATGTTTAAGACTTTTCATCAGATGATGCTGAAGGATTGCTAAATTATGTTTTGCTTATGCAGGACAGGCAAGGGATTATGAGGTACAGGTGTGGTCAGTCTTGTCTTCAAACTATCCCGTTAACGGTGGGACTGGGAAGAGCGACAGTGGGATGAACAAAAAGAGATCAAGAAGAAAAAAAATAGAGGGTGGATACCAGTCTGGGGGAGGAAAGCCAGATTTGAAAGTCAAGGCTGTCCTCTGCTCAGTGTAAGGAGCATGATTGAGCAGGTTTGGGGGATGCTTATAGCATTGGCTCCGCCATCTCCCCTGACACTCTGGGATTGATTGAGTCGTCCTGGTGAGGGCTCCATAGGCCCCGGCCCATCCTCAGGCCCTGTTCTCCTGCCCAGCCTGTCAGCTGCTGAAGTTATGACATCATAAGACCCCTCATAAGGCACCTCCATTGTTTTGAAATGAAGGCACATCCATTTCACAAGCGCCAGTGCCCAGAGGATGATTTGTGAGTGCTATTATCCTCACAAATCGCTCTGGAAAATGGCTGCGGAATGAACACTGGTATCTGGGAGGGATGGGGGAGGGGGGCTGCATCGGAAATGGGTCCCTATCGGAATGCGTTACCGAGCTGCAAATAAGAGCATTTCACTTATTCAGATGGAAACATTATTTGTTGACATAGCTGTTCCCTGTAGATAACTGACTTCCTGATTATTATGACTATTCTGTACATAGCAGGGTCAGTCTATCAACATTTGAGCAGTCTTTACAACAGAAGACTTTGGAAAGACCCCACTAAAACAGAGACAGACAGAAAGAGCGTGAGACTGAGAGTTACAGAAAGAGGGATTTTGCAAGGGAAAGAAAAGCGGAGCATGTAGGGCTGGTATGGAACATTTATGGAACATTTAGGGACCTTTCGCTTTGGCCGTTTCCACTAGCAACATGAGCGGACCCCACTGCTATCCAGCTGACAGCACAGCTTTTTCATCTCCTGCCTTGACTAATTCATTATAAAGCCATTTGAGGCTTGGAACCTTCCATTGTTAGATCCTGAGACTGAGAGATATAAAGTGCTGACTGCTTGAAAACACTGCCATCCAAACTTGATCGCAATGGATAGGTAATACATTTTGCATTTTGTAAGAAATGAACATGAGAATGTGCAACATGCTAAGATTAAATTTTTATTTTTTTGATATCCAATCAGCATTTTTTGATGATTTTAGATGAGGATTGCTCATAAATTAAATCCAGAACAGAAAACAAATCGACTTGCTTTTCAAAAAGTTTCTTCTCTATTTGAGTACTCAAGTAAAAAAGTATTTCAGCCTGGTTTTCCATACGGAAAGAAGCAAACCACTTTTGCTTTTAGAACCCACTCACCTTGACACAATAAAAATGCAAAAGTTATCAGTGGATGTGAAAAGGAGTGAAAAGGCCTCTTCACCGCTTGCGTAAACACCTTTACTCAATTCTCCTGCATGGCGACTCTCACAGGGCTGTTCTGCTGAGGAAAGATAAACGCAACACAGAAATGTTTTTAAAGAATCAATTTTGAAGCCTGCCTAGTCTGAAAAAGCCTGTAGATCTTCCTCTCCAGCTCCAGTCTGGTGGTTTTGTTTGTTGGCAGACTGCTGTTGGTCTTTCTGCATACTAATAGCCTACTTTGCTGTCTAATTACACTGTCGTCCCACTGTATTATTCCCCTGTACGTGAACAACACCATGACTTGATCTTTACCCTGGAGAGTAACACAAGTGAACTTGATGGCACGTCAGCTTAGTTAACAAATGAAATACATTTACATTTATTCATTTTCATTTCATTTACTGCAGTTCCGCTCAAGAATGTTTCTTCTAGTCTTTCTTTTCTCCAAGACATGGCTATTTGCATTTCCCAAACAATTGTTCCAGCAGGAAATTAGATGATGGAATGCAAATTTGACTGCATGAACATTAATTTAAAAGAAACAAACTCTCAGATGCTGTGCAAGCAATCTAGATGACCCAGTGCTAAAACATGATATGAATACCAATAGTATTTTTTTTGCTTGATGTAGTACAGCCATACTCTAAAGTAGGTACTGGAGGCTTTTATTATCTTCCAAAATGTTTTCTTCATTTGCTTTGTTTGTGGACTTTCTATTTGGGTCACATCTCGACCAGCTTATCACGGTGGTGTATAAGATTAACATTGTTTACATAACAAAGGGAATATTAGACTTCCTGTCCCAGAGCTGACCTCTGGCAGCAAACCTTGTTACATCAGAGTTCAGAGGGATGACTACCTCCCAGTTCTGTAACCTTTACTTAACCCAGATTTCCTTCCAGGTTTTTTTTTAAACCCCAGCACTATGCCCTACTGTGCTTATGGAAGAAAATTACATTTTAAAGAGACCCTGGAAATCTTTCTTGCGATTTTAATGATATTACGTGCAGACTGAGAGACGAAGCCTGGTCACCCGTCTCCACATCTTTCCTTTCCGTCACCGACTCGTCAGTACGAGGCTTCACACCGGCTTCGCTCGGAATCTGTCTAGATGTATGCTCCTGGAGTCGGAGAAGGAAAGAACCCTGGCGTTTATTGGTTCTCATGGAAACGTCCAGTCTGGCCATCAAGATTAGGACTGATCAAAAGCAGGGGCAGAATTGCAATCACCACCCATTGTTGGATTCTGAGACTTGTGCTGCACCACAATGTGTGAGGCTAACCTTTCTGCCACAGACTGAGTGTTTATTCATGCCTTATCTGCCCCCTATGACTGCATGTCCCTCATTCTGTTCTCTCCCCTGGCTGTAGTATGAACTTTAGGATGGAATCTTTTCTATCCCAGTGTAAAGTCTGGGCCCAGCAGTGAGACTGCACACCGGTGAAGAAGGGATGAACACTGTAAAAGCCCCCACCCCCCACCCCCCACCCCCCACCCCCCACCCCCCACCCCCCACTCCCCTTTCAATAGCATGGATTTAAGAAAAGAGACTTTCGTCGCTGATGGGATGAGGTTGAATAAATATGCAGAGCTAAGTCTGCAGTCTGCAGTCTTGTGTGAACTGGACTCCTTATCTGTGTTTAGATAGAAGCAGTGGGGTAGGGAGTGCATAAACAAATCCTCAGACAAAAATGTGGTTATCTGACAGGTTTACTGGCTCATCCTGTAGCCTTCAGTCTCCATACCTCCTGAGATATTTACACTCCCAAGTACCTTGATGGTTGGGAGAAGAAACATCTCAGGTGTACCACTCATACAGCTGATAGGGGTTTTGTCTATGCACCGAGCCACACCACTTCCTTTTTCATTGAAGGCTATTCGAAAAGGAAAGCTTTTGATTGACAGTCCCTGACAAGGGATCAACATTAGTAGAGCCCCTCACTCTCTCGTATCTACTATTAGACGGTTCTTCTTCCAAGTGAAATCGAGACTTAATTAGATGCTTGTTCACACATTGGCATCAACATACAGATGAATACATATGGGTGTCACCATTTCATGTATGGTGTTAGCCAATTAACTGTCGTTTTATTCATGGGGCTGAATTCATGACAGCCATAGGGATTATTGACTATATGACATTAGAAGATTGCATGTTCCTCCATGCATAGAAATGAGATAAACAACTATTTCAATATGCGTGTCTGATGTTTTGCAAATAACATTTGCATAACATTCTTTGGATTCCATTTATTTAAGTACCTCTGCAAGACAGTGTATTTTTCTATTTGTTTTAGTAAATTATCGAAGTGAGTAAATCAGATGCTAAAACTAAGTCATCTTTTTGGCATTATAGTGTGAACATCTTCCTCTATGTTTCGGTTACTTTGTACTGTAAGCATACAGTATACCTTGAATGGTATTGGGACATACTGTTCGGCAGGAGAGTGGGAAGCTATGCTATCATCTCGGTAAACAAACAAATAACTGGAGTCCTTTGCCTTGAGGTTAAACAGACCTTCTAATCATTGTTTGTTGATTTTGTATTTGTATTCACACAGGCAATATGAGCTCAGGAGATGGGCCGTTTGACTGCACACATCTGACTCCAGTGTCGATGAATCTAGAACAGACAGGTCTCGCTAAAGAAACACACATTGACATTCAACCATGGAGAAAAAACAACACACACGCACACATGTACCCTACTGTGTTGTGATGTGTGTATGAGACAAGGTGCTCCCTCAAACTACCGCAAGTGCTCATCGATGAATGGAGAGTTGTTGTCAGGATTCCACATAGATCTCAAACCATATCTGATCAAGCAGAGAATGGTTATCTAGATGCCCGTCACATCAACACAGGCAAGGACATAGACAGCACGGTATTCCTATGTGAAAGCACCCTACAAACACACCAGAGGTTTACAAACTAAATGCATTTGATGTTTGAACTTCTCCAGAAACATACATCTTGAAATCAAGTTGTCATAAAAGCAATGTGAAACAAGCAGTCTAGCTGAGTGGAAGTTATGCGGCATACTGTGTGGAGCTAGTTCAGACGTCAGCTACAATCTCCAGGGAGGGGCCCAGGCCGGATCGAGAGAGGCTACCCCCAGTTATAATCCTGAGCTCTTAAAGAGCGGCAGCTCACACTTGGACCAGGGCCTCGGCAAACACTGTCAAGTGACACAGAGTACTAGAAAATTGCATTATGGATGCTCCCTCTTGGGTATTTAAAAATGGAAACACTACAAGGCTTGGTTTATGACTGATGCTTTCGATGAGGTATTTTCCAGGCACTCAAGACCGTTCATAACACCGCAAACATGTTTTTATAATAAGAAGGAGACCAAGGGGGATGGCACGGACACGCTGGAGTGTGCAGACATTAAACAGCGATCTCTCAGAAGAGTTTACTGAAGGGAAATTGGGATGACTGTACAAACCTAATTTAAAATGGATCAACTGTTTCTTGATGCTAACTCGGCTCTCCAGACATCAGGAGTTCTCTAAACACAAGCGCTCAAACTATTAGCCCTGATGTTTATACTTGAAGACATCTTGAAGTAGGCCTCCTTGTATTTGTAACAGTTGAGAACTGAGTCTGTATTTGATACATGCTGTACTGTTTTGAGTCCCCATGCTGCACGCCTGACAACCGTGTTCCCCCAGTGTCCAGGTGAGGGGGGCAGATCTGGTAGAGGAGGGCCAGCAGTGTGTTCACAGGAGGGAGGAGACCGCTGCACATCACAACTGGGTGGGAGACAGAGGGGAGAGAGAGAGACAACTAGAGAGAGAGAGAAGAGGGGAAGAGAATAAAACAATGAGAGAGAGACACAGGGGAGAGGAGGAAGAGAGTGAGAGTGAGACAGAAAGAGAGAGAGGGAAATGAAGAAAGAGAGGTAACTACCCATAAAGCATTTGATTGAATGAATCACTAGGATGTAAATTACATATAATGCTGCTTTGTGCTGGGTTGAGTCGGGTTAGATATTACTGACTGAGGTTCCTAACAGTAAGATGAGACTTTCTGAGAACATGCAGTTATGAAATGTGTACATTTTAGGCAAATTAGGCTCTTGAGAAGCAAAAGCAATTCACTGTGAAGCTCCAAGGTCTTGGTTCCTGGAGAATACAATCTGGATCTTAATTAGCTATGCTAAAAGTCTTATCGAGTAGTTCAGCATAATACAACTCGCTGTTTGAATTCTCAACTACAAATCACGCTAATAATGTAACTACAAGTGGGTTCACCCTCAAGGATTTTAATTGAACCTAATACTCGAGCTAAAAACTCTATATAAGGATGCAGCCCACTCACATGGGAGAGCACCCAACACATTCACTTCCATTTGATATGTTTACCGTATCAAACAGTCAAAGTCAAACACACACATACTCACACATGCACACACACACGCACCCACGCTCAGTGAGGCCCTCCACAAACAGTTAGAGGGGAGTAAATCAGGGATGACAGTCTGTTGAGACAGGTCTGTGGGCTTTATTAAATAAAAGCTCCACACCCCCGGGGCAGCAGGGTAATTTATGGGGGGAGATTAAGGTGATGGATCGTGGATAAAGACAGCTAGGCTGGGTCAGGCGAGATGCACACCAGACCACACACCACCCTTTTACAGCCCTGATGGCTCTTTCACCCATCCCTCTGATAACTCTCCCTCAGGACAGCTGTGGCCCCACAGGAAGACCAACTTTATCCCTGGTCAGCAGGAAGCTGCCTTATGTCCCGAGTCTGTCTATCTGGCTCAGCCTCGACCTTACTAGATAAACTATTGCATCTACTGTGCCCGCCTGGATTCATCCGCACTGAAGATGTGTAACATCTTGCTGTGGACGTGTTTGTCATGGGACTGAGAGTCGTGACATACCTTGTCTGAGTTTTTCACACTAGTAATTCCGTCTGACAAAACACCCTCAGGCTCTTTGGTAAGGGGTAGCAGATCATCGTACACCAGAGTCTACTTATTTTCATGCAATGTCTGATCAGACTAATGACTTTTCCGATTAGCATTATGAGTGAATTATGGCACCCGGGACAATGATCATCAAACAAAAAAAAAATGTCTGCAGGGAAATCATTTGGGTAATTTGATGCCCAACTATGTGAGACAACAGCTATGTGTCAGCTGGTATTCCTATTCTCTGCCCTACTGGTTACCTATCATGCAAATCCCCCAGAGTCAAAACAACCTCCATCTTTACTCCACCTCAAGGGAGCCGTTTCCACCTCCATGCACCTTGAAAGCTGAAGTACCCAGGCCTTCACTGTGACTGTGTGTTTGTACTGTAGGTGTCAGTGCTTGTGTGTGTGTGCGTGGGTGTGTGTGTATGATTAGTCATAACATACTGAGTTGAGTACCTTGCAGCCTGCGATGGCTGTTATGCGTTGCATAAACAGAGCATATCTTAACATAGCACCTCTATCAGCAGACCATACCTGAGCTTTAACTCTAGCCACAGTGCTTACTCCACATTGAACACCCTTCTCAAGCCTCCGCATGAAAAACGTCTGAAGCAATATTTGTTTCGCCTTTGGTTTAAAACAAGTGTGACCTTCCTCTTTTTGCCTGGTTTTGGTGCAGTCATCAGTGCACTCTTTTCAGGCCGTGTTCGTAACAGGCGTGCAGGTTCCAGTAAAGAGCTTTCAAAAGTGCTTTGATTTTGGTTAGGTGTTGTGTGACACAAATTTGCATTTAAACATGAGGCTGCCTGTTACAGTGGCTCATTGGGAGCGATGGGGTAGAGAAGGGGTGAAGGGGATGCGTTGTGGGAGGGGGAGGGAGGGAGGGCGGGGAGGGAGGGCGGGAAGGGAGGGAGGGCACTGGTATAATGGTCTTAAAGACCCGTGACTTCTATACAGGCCCTTGACACATGACCAAGCTCATTTACATAGGAGGCGGTGAGAGTCGCTTTAATGTTTCATAATTGGCTTTCATCGTGCAGTAGAACATATTGTATACATTATTTAGTGTAAGGTTACAGGTGCTTGAGGGGCTTATGAAGTATGTATTAATCAAGTGAGGAGGCTGAAAGCAGAACCTCTGGGCTGGTCCCAGCTCCCATTTCACCCTGGAACAAAGTCACTGGCTTAGTTTGTTCAAATGAATAGTAGTTTGTGTTGAAGGTAATATGGATGTAAAATGACATTCGGATGTACAACATGGTTTGGAGCCTTTTCTGCTTTACAGACAGCAAGGCCTCTTTGCTGTACCCCATAATACTTGTATTTGCTGCAGCATGTTGTGCAGTTCTGGATAGAGGCAACCAGTCTTCCGTTCATTTCATCCCTTGGTTTGGGGAAGAATAGCAGGGTCCCTACTGCTAAATAAACACCTCGCCTTTGATTCATTCGTTTAGAACTGAAAAGCAGTGTTGAGTGCATGAGAAGCTCTTCTCTGTCAATCGCCTTGCTTTGGGTGTTGATGTAAATCCTGTTCCTTGTGCTTGTGTCTACATTCTTCCTTGTGTCTACATAGACACAGCATCACCAGGCATGGGATTTGATTGCGATAGTCTGTCTACATTTTGTATGACCTTGAGCGACGCAACATGGCATATCAGATAAATACTGTCAACATAGGGCTAAATCTTTTCCCCATCTTAAAAATTTGTGAATAAATAAATTACAATGAGGGATAGGCCCTGCTCTCTGGATCGATCTGCACATCTACATACCCTAATGTTTATCTGAAAGTCATTTGTCTGAGATGATGTAGTATGTGTCGTAAGCCTTCTTGTCTTTATGAATCACCATCTGCCTCAAAGATTTTATGGTCAGTAGATCATTATCATCCTCCTCAACACACAAACCCCCAATGGCAGACATGAATATACTTCCAGTCTAGAGCATAGTTGTTAAATCACACTTGGCAGGTAACATTTCATTATGCGAAATATGGCAATGGCAAATGGAGGAATATGTCGGGTATGCCATCTTCTAATCTCCACAATAAAAAGTGTAAGTGTGAGAGAACATATTTATTTTTATAGATTTTTCAAGCTTCATGATGTTTTTATTCCATTTATGCATGTGCAGGTGTACAGTATTTGTCTATGTGCACCGAAACACATGTAACCTTTTACATGTTGGGAGAGGGGAGACAGGATGAGGGAACAGGGCAGAGAACATCCCTCCAATCAGGTCAGAGAGGAACAGGAGAGAGGAGGACTACCAGTCCTGAGTAGCAACTCAGAGGGGGCTCCCCTCCAATTATCAGCCAGTAACCTGAGCATCCTTCCCTGGCCTCACCCTGTCTGTACGACCTGGCGAGGGCTGCAGATGCAGGGGAGGGCAGACACACACACACACGCACGCACACGCACACACACACAGTACATAGCCACTGGCAACTCTCCTTCACTTTCTCTCCCTCCCTCAAACACTGACTACCACTACACACACACACACACACACACATAAACACACACACACACACACACATATACAGAGGTGAATAGAGTGTGCAAGGCAGCCCACATTGATCTTCAAGAGCAGCCAGCCACTGATAAAGGCAACATTTATCTCCTTTGCTGGGTTGCAGAATATTATCCATGTCCTTGGGGGAAAAGTGGTCCAGACCCCCAACTGGCCACTCAATATGATATGAGTGTGTGATGTCGTGGTAGTTTTTGCAAACAATCAATTGTTCAAGCTGAAGTCTGGTGAAGTATAGAGTTAATGTTTATTTGACGTAGGTTTAAACATAATAACGTTACCAACATAACATCATCAGCACACAAACATAAGACAATAACATAAAGACAATTCCATACAGCTCCATCTAGCATTCTAGAATGGAACCGGGAGAATCCAGCCCACCAGCACTACCCAGCTGATGGCCTTGAACCCCCCAGAACATTCTTCAACAGACCATTTTATAGATACGACAGTTCTCAAAAGTCATTGGTCCATCCTACAGAAAGGAAGCTATACTAAATCTCTTCTGTCATTGGTTAAATCCTTAGAACAATACAGTTAAATCCACATTTTCTTCAGACCAACTGTCTCTTCCCCCCCCAGGTGACAAGAACCCTTTCAGGTCACCCAGACTTCACGTCTCTTAGACTTCATGTCTCCTAGTTAGGTGTTATAAAACTACAGGTGTCATCTCTACCAAATGGAGTTGAATTAACATACATTGTATCAAGCTTCTTCCTGAAACACATTCATTGTACATATAGGCCCAAAACGTCTTTCACAGTGACCACGTGATGTCACAGAGCTTGCGATCTATCAGGATGAGAGGTAGACTGCGAGTAGCAACCCATTAGTCCATGTCCTACGTAATGAGTTATAAACGTCTTGGCAATTGTGTGTGTGACTAAACTATTCGTCTAGCTGTGATTCGTTTTGACGTATAATGCTTTTTGTTGTCAGAACCGTGGCATTAGCATCTACTCAAGCTTGTATGTTGTTATTTAAGGCCTCCCCATTTTCCAAAAGGTGCCTCTCACAACATTTAACCTTTACGTGAAAGGAATGCAAACACAGCTTTGTAGTCAAGCAATAAAAGTATTTCCGCGTTTAAATGTTCTTCATAGTCATATCACACTGTGGTGAAACCCTCCAGGGAGCATATCCTGTATAACCTTTCTGAAGCGCTTACCTCAACCTGGGATGGACTTTGTTGTCGTCTCTGCTGCTGGTTTTTCCAGCAGTGGCCTATTGATTGAAATGTTCCACCCAGTGTGTGAGGAACAGAGTCGATTGAGGGGAAGCAGTGAAGGTGTGTGGGGGGGGGGGTTAGCTGGGGGGGCGGGTAGTATAGGGTGGGGGGGCAGGGGATGTAGGATCCAATTGCATTCGGTAGCTTGGAAAGCAGCATTGATTGCCTCTTAAAGTGACAAGATTGAGGAGGCCCGTGTTGACACTTTTTACTCATTGTTGCCTGATTCACGTGGCGTGAGGAGTGTCAAAGGGAAGAGACTGTGAATACTTCCCTCAACTGAAGGGATCACTGGCTATGAATCAGTGGCTGCTTGGGGATTAGCTAAAAATACATCATCAACTTCCGCCTACTCTAAGGTGGAGTATTTATCAAAATCAAAGCTGATTATAGGAAGAACGTCCCACGTGCATTTTGATGAGGGGACTTCTCAGGGCTGCGTAGCACGAGCATGCATGCGCAGACCGTATATTTTGTAAGGCAAGTTTCGGAGACGGAGAGAGAGTGTGGTTTTTGGGGTTTGCTGTGCATAATTCAAGTGACAGGCGTGAGGGCTGTAACAGACCCTCATCCTTTTAAGATCATACATCAGGTGAAATTGCCTCGGCTCAACATTAGGCTGTCAGGGAGAAATAACAAATGTGGGCTGGCAGAGCAGCGCATGATTACTGTGTAATGATACCCTGGGGTCAAGAGCCAGAATGTATAGGTACTGGAAGCACAGGGGTTAAAGGTCACATTCACCACTTGGGTAGTACTGTCAGGTCCAATGAGGATTTGTTGACCATTTGGAATTGTTTTTTACTTTGGAGCCTGTGTTATGTGGAATCCTTCGTCACCTCGGAGGGGCTATTGTGGTGACGACAAGACCTGGAAGTTGGCTAATGGGTGGCGCTGGTGTGTAGCATGATTGCAACAGCTTTGGAGTTGCGTAATCCATGTGTCTGGCAGTCTCCTAAATCGGAAATCCACTTCCAGCCAAGTGAAGCTCTGGTCATACATACCACAGCACCCTGGTGCTCGTCAGTTTGCCGGGCTGTAACTACATCTGTGTAATCTGGATATTGGGCAGACCTTCTAAACCCTGTCCTGGAGGGGAAGTAGGGCATGCAGTCCACATGTTCAATGTGAACCCGCAGTGTCTAGAAGGAGACACAAAGAGGAGGATGGATGCAGGCAGGGAAACAAACAAAGCTGAGAGACGGATGGGTGGATATTGCAAAAGAAGGTGCGGAGAGGCAAGCGAAAGAAGAAAAAAAGAGAAAAGAAAACGCCAAAAGGAAAAAGTAGGTCTGAAAAGAAGGAGAGCACTCTTAAATAAAGACGGTGTCTGTCAGGAGCCGCGGGCCATGCTTCAGTGGGCTCTGTTTCTTTAAGCCCCCCTCGCTCCACCAGACACAGACGCCCGCAGGTTCCTCCGCCCGTCAAGCCATGCGCCGCATAGCCAATCACCCATGAATAGGAGAGACGGAAGGCAGGTTGCAGCATCCGAAAAAGGTGATTAACACAAACTCAAACAACAAGTGCAACTTAGAGGCAGATTCGAAAAAGAGGCTGAAAGGGAAGTCCATGGAGAATGTGCCAATTTCGGTAATAACAGTCTCGGAATTCATAGCTGCAGGTTCCTGGGAGCTCCGTTTTTGAAATGCCTGCAGAACGACCATTGCCGACTATACTATGTTTTGTAGCACCCCCTCCATCACGTCGCATTTCTGAATGTTCACAGCATTCGAGATCTGAAGTTAATTGTTACAGTTGAAGTAGATCAAATGAAATATTGATACTGTTTCAACTTTCCTGTGAGATCTGTCTCTAAGTTCAAGTTGTCTCTCCTGGTTAAGGGGATGGCTGGGTCTGTTCTGAGGAGCTCTGCTTGAAGTTTTGGAGTTAGTGCAGCGGCCATTACACAAGCAAACAAACATACATCTCACGGGAATGTCTGGGGAGTTCAAGCTCTTGTTCCCTGTGAATGTGGGGGGTGGGGGGGGGGCTCACATAGAACATTTGAATGAATTGAGCATGATTGGATGTCACTAGGAATGACGGTCTTCTTCTCGTCTGGTAGGCACTGAGTACAATGATGAAAGACTGAGCACACTGTGCACACGACAGGGCAAGAATGGGACTGTGTTAACAATGTATGGCTGATGGGAGCAGTGCATGTATCTCATCACAAGAACTCCCAGCTTGGGCCTAAAACATTAACATTATCATTAGACCTTCATGTAATCAGCGTCTATATGCAAAACAGCCTTGCATTTCAATTACGTGCATATTTTGAGGTTCAAGTCCTGCCTGAGGCTTGTTGGATTGCCAGGTCACATCCCATGAAGCGTAGGTCTTTGTAGGTCAGCAGTATATTTCCACTGAGATCTGCTTGTGTGATTGAAACCAGTGGCTCTGAGAAGTGGCTATGCTTGGTTCTGTCAGGGCAGTCATGTATGTGTCTGTATTTGTTGGTGTGTTTACCATTGTGTGTGCGCCTATCTGCATGAATGTGTGTTTGTTTGTGTGTGTGTGTGTGTGTGTGTGTGTGTGTATGTGCTCTTACAAAGACTGTGTGTGTGTTTTGTTGTTGTGTTGTGTGTGTGTTTTGTGTGTGACCACCTGCCTGTAAGGAGGCGTTGACCCCACTTGGATCATTTCCCTCCTTGCTTTTAATTAGGTTCTAAATGTCAAGATATGAACCCTTGCGCTCCTTCGTCTGAGCTGATGTCTGCAAACCATTAGCCATGGCTCAGTCTGTCCAAGGGCTGCTGTTCATCTTTTGTCACCAGTCGACCTATCAGACAATTAAGAAGGAGTTTGTCAATGGGTACAAAGACGAGGAAGACAGAGGGAACAGAACGACCTCGGACTTCTTCCCTATCTGACCCTGTTTTCTTTCAAGCACATGACATTAAAAGTACATAACATTAAACGTTCCCTAGCAACCATCAATGTGAACCGTATTTTCTCCAGATAAGTGGTATAGCGTATCTCAAAACAATAAACTTAACAATAATGAACTGCAGCAAGGTCGTTGATGACAGTTAGTTCTTAAAGTGAGCCTATAAAATGTCTATATTAGATGATATTTTGTAATATGCTGATAGTTTGTGCAGTGTGGCTAACATGTACACATAAATATGATAGGAACACATATTGAATTCAATATTGCCTTCAAAGCTACTTTTTATTTGATTAATGCATATCAACGCATATCTGTCGATGCATACTGTAAGATTGTACGCAACACAATATGCGTGTGTTCTGAATGTGTATTTTTCTAATCTGTATTTTTGTATATTGTTTTTATTATGTGCTATTGTAGAAAGGCCCATCCAGGGACGGGAGTTGAAAATGAGCTCTTGCTATAACCTCTATGTGCATCACACCAGCTGCAAACTTTGCTCTGTAGCTATGTTTAACTGCATTGTCCCTGTCAAATAAACTAATAAATAAATAAATAGCATATTAAAGGCATCAATGGTAGCATGCAGACAAATGAGGCTTCTCTTTGATCAGATGCAGACGTTTCTTGCCATTACTTTACATTGTGAAACAGTAACTGATCAATTTATTGGACTACAGCCATGCACATTAAATGATGCATGAACCATGGATTTCCACAGATGTGTGACTGCACTCGCTTCCCACAAATAATTGCCTGCATTGCATTCATATAGCATGGTGGATGCATTTACTGTGTACTGGAAAGATTCCTGGAAAGAATATGACATTTATGGAGAAGCAATCTGGGTCACTGACACTGTAGGTCCCTACAGAGACTTCTTGTGGAAGTCAATGTTGGAACATTGTATGAGTTGCATCCATTTCCACTTGGTACTTGTGGACAAAGCTCTGGCAGCCCGTGAGAGGAGAGATATCTAGTGTTGTTGGACACTGCCATAGCTAGCTGGAACATGGAACCAGAAGAACAGTGTCAAAACCTCATGGGATTGCTGCTGCAGTCTCAGACAGGCTCTCAAGTCCCCATGGATGAACAGGGAAACATTGAGGAATAGCAGTGGCCTGTCAATCAGCTTGCAGAACTTTAATGAGAGCAAGCAAGTGAGAGCAAGAGAGAGATTTAAAATAGTTTGTATTTAAATTACATTTATCCACTCTGTTTCTTTTGGGGAAATAAGGTCTTCAGTAGCTATTGGAAGTGTGTTAGCTAGTGGTAGTGCTAAGGCTCCCTCTTCCTGATCTGTTCCATTTGCTATCATCATTGAAAAAACAATTCAAGTTCACTCACACTCTCAACAGTCTGGGTCCTCATAGCTGATGATGATACTGTATACATTGCATTTCAATGCAAACACGATCTTCCAGTAGAAAGTCTGTACCTTTCTGATGGAATGTCAAGCTGTCACGTATCCTAGGAGATATACACATGGTGCAGACATGCTGTGTAACAAGTCCAATCTCATTTGCAAATTGACTTGAAATTCTTTTTTTTGGGGGTTTGTGAAAGACTCTTTCTATAAACACACACTCACGCACCCTCCCGCTTGCTAGCTCACGGTCCTTTTTCCCCCATGTGCCGGCCTCCTGTTTAGGGCAGCAGTGTGTGCTGCTAGGGAGGTCTGTTTTAGGTCACAGTCATACAGACGTTTTGGAATCAGTAAACATGGAGGAGGTGAGTCGGTCCTGAAGTCTCTAGGGCCTCTTCACAGCAACAAAAAATAAATAGGAAAAACATTTTTCTCTTTTTTTTTCTTTGTATTTTTACCGTCTCTCTCTACTTTGTATTTTTCCTTCGATCTCTGTCTGTCTCTGTGCTGCTCTCTAAAATGGAGAGAGGCTCAGAGACAAACAAACAAAGCGTTCAAAACATCCACATTCTGGGGCCAGGGGCCATTTCAACATGACAAAAAAAGTCAACAACAAAAAGCATGTGAGAGTGAAAAGGCTGAGAATGTGAGCCAGGGTCACAGCTGGCTCCATGCCTTGAAATCCCAGAGATCCCTCCGTCTAAATAATTCACACCTTAGGATATTAAACAGTACCATGACACTATGGGAGTCTATTTCTTCCAGGTTGAATCCAAAGCAGCTTTTACTGCAGACTTTTTCACACATGCTTTCGCTTTTCAGTAGGCACAAAAGATAACCTTAGGTTCTCTGAGCGCCAATCAATGCATCCAAGTCACCTGTCAAAACAGAGAACATGTATGCCAGAGATCTAAACTACTGTATCTAAAAGAGAGAGTGTTGACTGTCTGCCTGTACTCTCAGGAGGCACTGAATCCTCAACACATCAATTAAATAGGAAAAATTATGTTTCCAATTTCTAGACAGAAAAACTGTGATCGGCAGGGTCTCTAAAAATAGACAACCCTCTTCCCTTCCCCCCAGAAACTCTCATGTTGTTCCACTGCATTTTGAATGTAAGTGGATTATAGCACACAAGAACATCACAGTGCTTCTGCAACTCATTCATAAACACATAGAGGACTACAGCACCAGAAGTCAAAATTCTAAGATGGTTTCCAACAAGGAAGGCAAACATGTTCATAATAATAACAAACATTACATCATCTTCACTGTTTATTCACACAGGCTGCGGGTGAAGGAGATACATTGACTCCAATTGGATTGTCTTGTGTTAATGAACGCTCATGCCCTGTTCATTTGTGGCCCTGCACACTTCCTTACGCAACCCTTTTCCACTCACCAAACAACATATCTCTCATGTATAAGGAAGAATCCAGCCAGACCTGGACCACCGGGACGGCTTCTGTGGTTCTGGAGGGCACCCTCCTGTCAAGGCTTCCGCAGGACAGTGCTCTGCACCCCTGGGAAGATGACCAGCAGGACCACACACAAGTCCTGAATGTGAGGTGTCAGCGTTTGATGAATGCCTGACATCATCGTGCGCTTCGACTTGGGCAGGCTGATAAAGGGAGAGGAATCGCTGATGGATGGGCGACCGCTCCTGTGATAAGCCTCATTTCTTCCCTGGGTATTGCTGATATACGGACGTGAGTCTTCCCTTCTTTTTTAATGGGAGACCTTGTCACTGTCCCACAGCCCCTACTGAGCCTGTTCCTTGCTTGTCCTCTTCTCGCACCCTCTCCCATATGAGGGAGTCTTTGCCTTCAGTTTGAGGTGTTGTGAAGATATATGGCTTCAGAGGTAGGATACAGATTGCCTTCCTTCCAGCTAAGCCAAAGGGTATGGTGCCGGATGACACTGTCTTGCTCACTGAAGAGACACACATTGTGCAGGGAGGGCCCTCAGGTATGCAGACATTAAAGATTCATCAACTTGTGTGTGTCACAAATGACACCTAAACAAATAGGATGTGCATACAAACCCTATGGCATCCATATGGTTGTTGTAGGCAGTTCTTAAGCCAGTTGAAACAAGAATTGATTGTGTTTGTTATCGTAAAACAGGCTAAAACAAGGATAAAACCGAAAGCTGAATGAACCATAACCAGCTGATGGTTTGGGTTGATTGAGATGATCCCTGCGTCCTTGTTTACATCATTGAGTTAGAGTTGGAGAGGCCTCCAAACTCAAAAAAATACCATTCACATTATCAGGTAGCAGTGATCCTACATTGCACTAAGCCAATGTTAGAAGAAAATGCATCCCTGTCTGGTTGTTAAACTTCTTTACTGCTTGCAATACTACTTTGTGCTAACCTTATCTCAGGAGTCAAATGAGACCCTGCCTGCTTAGATATGCAGTCTGTGAAATACTGGTCTAAGAGGGGAAGTCATTAGTAGATGTTCTGTTGATATACTGAAGGGTAGAGAACCTGCATTACAGTAAATGAAAGAAGAAGAAAAAACACACCACATGATGCAAGTGATGAGGACTGAACGAACTTTCCAATTTACTCTATAACTACCTAATTTAAAAACAAAAAGTCATATCATAATTTGAAAATAATGGTGTTGATATAATATGGTCAATACTTGAGATGGATGGTTGTTAGAATAGGTCTTCTACTGGCTTCAAGATACATTGTTCAAATACCTGGTCAAACCCCAGTCCTAATTTGTCCAAATAATCAAACCCTCAAAAAAAATTGCCTTCTCAATTACTGTCTGTATGATTCATTGGCTTGAAAACCAACTGGCAGCTTTAACGGTTGGAGATTCTTGTACAGCATCCATGACAGGTCTCTGAATGACACCATATCATTTACATTGATGTTGATTACCGCACGTGGTGATGACAACAAGTTAAGCTTCAAGAATGTGAGAACCCATCGCTCATTCAATTATTCAAAGTCTCGATCACGATTCGAAATAAACGCATCAATAAACAAAACGAAGGATACCTGTTGGTTTCCCAAGAGAGAAGACTGAGTGGCTACAGTACCCACTCTCTCGTTACTAAGCAACTCTCTCCATACATGGCCTCTCTGTTCAATGCTGATGCTGCTGAGGTGTTGTGTTGCAACCACACACTGTAGTTCACCTTTCCTAATCTTTGTCATACACCTTCCTCATCTCCTAGCTGTAATTACAGGCCGCATTCACCACGGTTCATTTGTTGGCTCTAGTAATCGCATTACGTAATCCCACTGGTGAATGGATGCGGCGGGACATTGTGAGGGAAGTTTTCTGAGAGATGCTTAAGCTGGATGCAGGCCAGAGATGACTCTATTCCCCCTGCTCTAATTGTCTCCTTTTCACAAATTGGAGACGTTTTAACCTTCCTGCTGGCAATGGACCCTGCCTGAGTCACAATTACAGTTGCGGCTGTTGTTGTTTTTCATTTTGTTGGATTTTCTGGTGAGGTCACTAGGGAATTTCATCCGACACCAAAATCGGCAACATTTATATCTCTTACACTTAAACTCATCTTTTCGATGAGATTGACCATCAATTGACCTGAACAAACAAACAAACTAATGGATGTAAAACCATGAATGAATTGGAAATGAATGCACATAAACACCTGGACTCATGAATAGCGTTGGGGTAGACTGAGAGAGATTATATACCTGTGTTTAGCGGCCAGGCTGCTCATGACAAGCAGGATGCTGGAGGCTAACTTAATTGGATGGGATCAACAATGCAGGTGTGGTCAACAATGCAGGTGTGGTCATCAATGAAGGTGTGGTCATCAATGCAGGTGTGGTCATCAATGCAGGTGTGGTAATTTTTCAGGCACCTTCTCAGGGTGGAGGAACACCTCCTATGTAAGTTGATCTATATGTTGAGACGAATCACGTTTGTGACTTGCATAATGTTATATTAATAATCAATTCATACTAGTTTAGTTCATTTCAATTATGTGTTGAGGTACAATTGTGGTATAGTTTCATTATCTTTCAGATGTCACAATTTTTGTGTATTAGTTTTGAATGGTTATTTTTCACTGCTCCAAACTGCGCGTCAAATGTTTGTAACGGCACTTCTCAAAACTAATTTAAACCAAAATCAACTCATTTGAATCCAGCCTTGAAATGACATTGTCGGTCAAGGGATCAATAGGACTATAATTCTTGATTCACTGTCTCTGTGTTTCCCAGACAGTATTGTCAGGGTGGTCATGCACAAAACAACTTTGTGTTTGGTAGAGCGGTCTGTTTAATAGTATCATTTAAAGGACAAGGCTGATAGCTTAATCTTTCAAGTCACAGTCCTTGTCGTCCCATGGGTACAGCTGTGAGCAGACTGGGCACAGAGAGAATCATAACACATCACATAATTACAAATTATAATCGTGAATGAGATGGTGACACTGCCTTCTGTCTGTGACAAAATGAGTGCCATGAGGAACAGAGTGTGAGCAGCACTTTTATAATGAGTTATTTCCCCATTTCAAATATGTCTCATGTTGTTGATAGATGAAATGTGTTTAGAGAGTGGTGCGATAATATGATGTAGTCTACCATACTGATTTCGCATGACATTAATATAATAGAACAAATATGCAATATTCATACATGTATCCCCTGGAGAACCACACATCTGCTGAATGCTCAAAAAACTATGATTGACCTGCAAGTACATTCACCCTGGAGCCTATACACTTCCATGAAAACCACATCAGGTGAGGCACTTCAAAGAAAACATGGGTATCCCACCTATCCTTCTTTATCAGTGTTTACTGTAACTGGAAGCTTATCAGTTGGTGGGCAGGCAAGCAATAGATATAGCATGTCAACCAGCCAATCTGCTATCATCTGCAACTGGATACTTCCACCTCAATACAGCATTCAGTGACAGTACAGGCTTTCTGCGTATACATTGATATCAACAAGATACAGATCAAATTGTATATGCTGCAAAACACAGATTGCATGGCACCACACTTCGGCGACACACACACAGACATACACACCCATATGCACACATCATACTGTACACATCATACTATACATACACATACAACACACACACACACACTTCTACCGTATATCACACTTTTACATTATTAGCATTAAGGCCATTCAGTAAGATAACATTACAGTATAACACATTACAGTACATGCCATCTTTAGATTTTATCCAAAGCAAAATATCCTTATCACCCCCCACCCCCCCCGACTCTGTTTCAACACCCCTTGAAGGACAACATTAAACCACTGAAGCGGGAAGACAATTCCCCCTATAACAAGGTCCCACAACCTCTGTTGCAACTTGCAAGATTCACACCTCCAAACTTTGAGCAATTACAGCTATAAACTGTATACAGGGAGAAACTGGTCCCTGTATGAAGGAAATTGTGGAGAGAGAAAAAACGGTTGAAAAGCACTCTGCTAAGAGTGTGCAGTGACCCAACACTGAGTCCAGGCCTCTGTAACTGTCCTCTACAGCCTCCACCAGTCCCTCCTGAACAAAGCCAGTGCTTTTCTTACTGCAGGGGTCACTGATAATGGTCCTTTCATGACTGTCTGTCAGAGAGCAGAGAGCTAACCAGCTCCCACAAACCATGCAGCTCCGCAACACACCTCGCATGATAGAGAGAGACAGAGAGAGAGAGAGAGAGAGAGAGAGAGAGAGAGAGAGAGAGAGAGAGAGAGAGAGACAGAGACAGAGACAGAGACAGAGACAGAGACAGAGACAGAGACAGAGACAGAGACAGAGACAGAGACAGAGACAGAGACAGAGACAGAGACAGAGACAGAGACAGAGACAGAGAGCAGCTGCATGTACACATCTTACAGACTAGAAAGTGGGCTGAATTTATCTGGATCCTTGTCTGTATTGGTGGAGAACATTGCTTATAAGAAAAATACTTTATACCTGATAATTCTAACCCTAACCCAGACAAGGCAAATTTCCAATCAAATATAATAGTTTCCTCACAGAGGACGAAGAGGCCGCAAACATGAACTCCTCTCCCGATTGGCTGTCACATCTGATCTCGACCTAGTGGTTGCCCCAGAGCTGCCCGATGTGCAGATCACAGGGAGATGTAGTGGTGTCCAGAGAGCCTGGTGTAGAGATCCCATGACTGGCCTCTCTTCTCCTCCACACACCAGTTTATCAAATCCACTGCAGCAAGAAAGCCTGATGGCGTGACGCCTGCAGATTAAAACCACACTCTGCTCCATCACTGCCAGAATAAATGCATAACTCAGTATAATAATATATATGATAATAATCATAATACTGGGTCACAGCCAGATGGAATAATCTCATTTCCTTTTTTTTTTTTTTTTTGCCCGACAAACAATATTTCCTCCCCAGTGCCTGATGCCCTTCCAAACTTCCTGTGTGTTTAATCCCAGTGCTATGGTCCTGGAGTCCGCAGGCCAGTGGTCATGCTGTTATGATTCCTGATCCATGGTATCATATCTCCAATAATAGTCACATCCTGGTTTTCGACCCCTGATTAGCCTAATTATCCTAAAAGTTTCTCATGTTGTTGTGAATTCACCTCATATGACCTTCTGTCTTGAGTGCAACAAAAGTAACTCTACTGTTTGCCCTCAAGCCAGTGCAGTTATCCTCTCCACTTGGTGCAAGAAAATGTTTTTCTCAGTGGCTGCGCAGACCACCCCTCCTTCAAGTCGCTGTTAGCCTGTGAAACATCCTTGTGTGGGGATAAACAGATCAATAAGATCAGTTGCAAGCTCCAAGCTCACGTCCGGCTCCCCTCATCCCTCTGAGCAGTGAGCCTAGTGGAGTCTCCATACTCCGTCTCAGCCAGAGCCTTGTGATGCTAATCTGCTAAATGGGACGGAGGGTAAAAGACCGCCCCCTCCCTCTTCTTATTACGCTGATCAGTTCAATCTCAATTTTGATGTCCTGATCTGATAATTAGACAGCTACTGCTAACTGAGAGAGAAAGGGAAGATAGAGGAAAAGAGAAAGAAGGGATGTTTTCCAGGGTAGCTAAAGTATACCTTGGAGAGTTATAATTACTAAACTGTCCTGTTCATCAATCAGTAAGACCTGAAGAGCTCTGGATAAAGAACGTTGTCTCTGGAGGGTAAACATGTGTGGATAGCAAATGTGGGTTTTCACAAGTCATTTAGATCTGAAGAGTCTGGAGTTGGTGCTATGAGCTATATTATGCCATAACTGACCATGTGACAAGATACATTCCACTGCCACATACAGTCTATATGTGGCCTAATCATAAATTCCCTGCCACATAAAGCCCAATCTAATAACAATTGCCACACATAGCCTTGTCCAACTAAGGTCAAGCTCCAATTGCAGACATAAAATACATGAACACTGAATTTCTCAACCGTCAAAATTATAAATCGAAAGCAATCATTTTCACAGGGAGCAGATTCTCCCTGAGTGGTACAGTATCCCAACCTAAGAGAGAAAGTGTTTGAGTGTGTGTGTGTGGGGGGGGGATATAGAGAGGTAATGAGAGGGAAAGGGAAAGAGAGGGAGAGACAGAGAAATACAGAGAGAAATGCAGAGACAGAGAGACACAGAGAGAGATGCAGAGACAGAGAGATACAGAGAGAGATGCAGAGACAGAGAGACACAGAGAGAGATGCAGAGACAGAGAGATACAGAGAGAGATGCAGAGACAGAGGGACAGAGAGAGTGAAGGACAGGGAAAGACAGAGTCGGGAGGACAACTCGTACTTGGCAGAGCTTCATAGGGGCAACCAAGGGAAAATACACAGAATCATGGCGGGAGAATAAACAAACAAATCAGAAAACACTAAACCAAGTACAGATATATGAATCATTTTAAGGACTGTTGAATCTCCATTATCCACGACTTTTGGTTGTCTCTTCTTATCCTTGGAGAACCGTTAATTTTGTAGGTAGTGTTTGTTAGAGGCAGCAAGTCTGTAGAGGTATGTAATGTGACTTAGGAATGACACACAGACAAACCTTTGAGAGATATTTAAATGTTAACCCAGTTTGTGTACATGAACTATGTCTGCCCATTCTTTATTAATCTGGGTTAGCAGAAAATCTTCAAGGTCTTCAAGATGACTTGCGTTAATGGGGGCTATGTAAATTCAGACAAACCTTTACTAGTTGGCATTTTAGATGTAAAACAAGATGACTTAGTAAACACCATATTATTTGAGTAAACAACAACCATACAATGATGGAATCATCGGGAGTCAGGTGGCTGAGCGGGTAGAGCATTGGCCTATAATCTGAAGGTTGCTAGTTCGATTCCCGTCCGGTGCACATGATGTTGTGTCCTTGGGCAAGGCACTTCACCCTACTTCCCCTGGGCAGAATGTCCCTGTACTTACTGTAAGTCGCTCTGGATAAGAGCGTCTGCTAAATGACTAAAAACAGTGAGTCATTCCTGAAGAGGTTCATTTTAATTATTAAACTTTGATTATTTTTAATTTGCATTATTATATGCTCTGGTGGCACTTTGAGATAGTTTTAATGTAAAGTGCAATACAAATAAAATGGATTATTATGATTATAGATGTATATATATATCTATAATTATGTGACTGGTGTGCCACTATCATACTGTTTCTATTGTATCTGTACTGCATCAGTGAGCCAGGACCAAACACAAAGACCAGCTCACCATTTTCATCACAGCCAATTATCACTTTAAGGTAACCACCACCACCCTGTGAATGGAAAGGATCAAATGACAGAGTCATTACTCTCTGAATGATGGAGTTCAGCCCAGCTTTGGCAGATACAAATAAAGGCCTGAATGCTTTCAAATTAATCTGAATCTGTCATCGTCCCACTGCAGTCAAAGATCAATTGCGCTCAATGTCAGTGAAAGCGAGAACGTTTCTTGAGAAATACATTTTTTATTGGTGGACTTCACAAGGAGTATTGGGCCTCAGATTCAAAAGTGGCCCATCCCTTTGTGGGGACATGCGTTCATTTATTGTAATATTAATAAGATTCAACGTGAATATTTTCTTTAAAATTCAAATTTATAATTTGTTATATTATCAATTGCTATCCCCTGAAAACAAGAAAATGATGGCATGGCTTATTTCTTGATTCCCTATACTGCCTTGCTCCATCAAACTTAATAAGTACCTATTTGCTTATTTGAGCCAATGTTATTGTCTCAAAACTGTTTCCCATCCTCTCATGTGCTCATTATCCACGCATCAAATTTTAACCTAGGATCAGTTCAAAAGTTACATTTGTGTCAGAAACTCATCAAATATAAATACTGTATGACTAAGTAAGTAATGCATTTGACTCCAGTTATTATAGACAAAGTCTATTTTGTACAGTATTTTACTTCAGCACACTCCAAATGGTTTATCTCAAAGTGATTTGCTTAGAAAAGTCCATCTGAACAACTAGAAACAAATCTGAACTAAAACCACTGTGTGTAGAATCAAGGGTTTATTTGTACATACTTCACCTGGAGCATTAAGCAGCTGTGGTAGGTTGTTTCTACATTAGAGTGCTCATGGGTGAATGTGGATATGTTTATGTCGTCATTTAAATAACTCTGACAGGAGCTGTGTTTCTCTGTGCTGGTGTCACCCTCTATATCTTCATGGTCCTAAGCCTGGTTCACAATGACCCCAGGCTTTTGCCATGCATTGGATATACTGTAGTATGCAAGTAAAATGTCATGGTGAATTTGTGCCAGTGCTTGGATGGTTCTCAGAACCGCAACCCATTCAGGCTATTCCCAAAAAATTCTGCCTGGACGCAAATGTAAATCCTTTGTAAACAATGAAGCGAACACAGTAAATGTAATTCAATGGAGAATAATTGAAAAGAATGCATTTTATGATGATTTATGAACTGATTTCATAAAACTAATTTAGTTGTACAAAACATAAACGTACTTCTGCCTTCTCCATGAGCTCATAAAAAACCCACACTCATGATTTTTCAATACTCGTTTGAAAATGATCTTCTCCGACATTGAGCGAAACAACTAAGGTTGCATTGAACAATGGACATAGAAGTTATAGACTGACCTTTTCAAGGCATTTTTGACCAAAGGCCACATTAAGTCAGAACTCTGACAAACCAGCTAAAACATCAATTAACAGAATTTGATTTGACAGCAAGTTTCCTTTGGGCTTTTCCTTCACAGACTTTCAATGGTGATATACAAAAATACCCCCCAAGTCAGTGTCAGGCCTCCCTAATGACGTGCCTGTGGTTTGATAAGGTTTGGCCTGCAATTCTGATGAGATGTTGTTGGCCTTGCTGTTTGTAGCTCCAGCTAGACAGCACAGGCTAATTAGCCATAGGGTGTGTTGGCTTGCGTGAACCATAGTCCAGCAAGCAGTTGCCCCTTGAGTTAGAGCGGAGCTGTCCATCAGGACACCAGGGACTACGGTTCTGCAAGCTAGAGGGCTTAGAATAGCTAATTGTACAGCTGAGACCACCAGCCTTCAAATTACCATATCGGAGCATAACAAATTTTGTTGCATTCAAGTACTTAATTAGCTTGATTGGATGCCGCTCTTTACGGTTTTGCCAATGCCTGTCCGGTGTAGTTTGCTGTTGCCTTTGAAAAGACAAGAATGGCAGAGGTGGAGCGATATCCCTGTCTGAACATTGTGTTCTGTAAGCCCCAAGTCTCTTTCTCTCTTCCTTTGCTACCCGTCATGTCTTTTAAATGAAAGTCTGTGATCATCATCTAATGCTTCAGTTTCCATTAGCAAACACTGGGAACTTAATTTAAGTGCGCAGTCGCTGTTTCAAAAAGCTAAAGTACTCCTACAGGGATATTCTCTCAAAGCTATGCAAATGAAAACCAAAGTCAGAGAGGAAAGTGGAGGTGAAGTTTAAATACACAACACAATTAATTGAATGCCTTAGCAACATAGTGGTTTGGAGACTGAAAACTACTTGACAGAGTTTGTTTTTCTTCTTCCAATAGTTTTTTTCTCTCTCAAGCTGAATGACTTAGTAAGACTTGGTCTTATAAATAAATAGCCTGGACACTAGAAATGTTGATTATTGTGCGAGGGGCTTCGGTTGAATGATGGATGCAATGAATTAAGTACTAAGAATAGAAGTGCAGGCAAATAAAAGAGCAACCTAAGAAATTGCTAGAGATGTCCAACTTTCTCTTAAGCTCTTGAGCTAAGTGTAGCCTGCATGACTAGGTTATGCAACCTGTCATGTGTGAATCTGTCCTGATGCTTTTTCATTAAAAGAGAAATAGGAAATGACGCTAAATCTGAGAAAAAAAACCTTAAGTGGTTTCTGTCAAGATCCAACCTGCCTGTTTTAACCTGATTTGACAGGCCATCGTCTAGGAAAGGCTTGGTTCTGATTGTTTTTCCTGCTGAACTTGATGTTTGAAAGAAGGCTGAACTCTGTGGATTAGCAGCTATCAGCCTGTTTTATGTCCAACCACACTGTTGGGTTTTAGGGCAGATATTACTTGGTGTCGGGTACTGGTCTGGAGTGTGGTGTATTTTATTCGTCTCTTATCTGACACGGCTGAAGTTGTCTCACATGAGGGAAACCAGATCCCTCAGCATGTGAATGGAGGCCCCAGAAAGACTTCATGCATCAGTGATTCTCAGACCTCAACTCCCACAACGGGAATGGAAGACAGACAGGTTGCAACAACATCTTGTCATGGACTTGGTTTAACGGCAGACAAAGATAGCCCACGTGAGAAATGTTAGTCCTGTTACATATTGCATTTTCTTCGACTGGATAATAGTCTGGGGAGTAGATAAATTCTTTGTAGACTTACTGGTATGTCATTAATACCGCCAAACTTGTTGATATATTTTGACATGTTTATTGACTCAAGTCTCTTTATGCAGGTGGTAAAAAAAAGAAAACAAACAGGCAATGGAACAACCCATTCAAGGATGATATGGCTCGGTTTATTCGCCAAGCTGCATCAGAAGCAACGTTGTGCGTGGTAGAAGGAGAGGGTGTGTGTGTGTGTGTGGGAGGGAGGGGGGGTTGGGGGGGGGGGGTTGGACTGAGAAAACGAAAACAATGAAGTGGAACAAATCTAACGGGCACACGCTTTATCTCGTCCTCCACCTCTTTTTCCCATTTTTGCTATCTCTCTCCATCTTAATGAGCACCACAGCTTTCCATCTAGGGAGAGTGGCAGTGCGATGCATCACCAGCAGGACACAGAGGGGGACGTGGAGAGGACAGGAATGGGGAGACAGTGAAGCTGCCGGAACTCTACACAAAGCGATTAAGATTGAGTAGACAGCCATGCTGATTCACTGCAAAAGAGAGAGAGAGAGAGAGAAAGAGAGAGTAGGGTACGGTCATGGCAGTAGAATGGCACAGTTCCTTACAGAAAACTTTTTGGAATTGAACAAGGGCTTTCGGACAGAAAGCCCTTGACACAGTCAGTGCGTTACTAAACTGAAGACATGACACAGTCTAATTCTGTTGCTAACTGACAATGCTTTACTTCACAGTGAAATGTTGTAAATGAGTTCTGCGGTTCACATGCAGCAACGGCACATTTCCACAGACTTAAGGCAGCCTCGTTTACAACATTTCACTGTGAAGTAAAGCATTGTCGGTTAGCAACAGAATTAGACTGTGTCATGTCTTCAGTTTAGTAACGCACTGACTGTGTCAGTCTGGCTGTCTTATCTGATTCTTGACTCATCCAATCAGTGATATTGACAGTGTCCTGACTGCTCATCATTTGTCCCTTGTGGGTCTGCTCTTGAGAGTTGAATTGCTATCGAAAGTGACACCTCTCTGGAGACATTCAGGACAGCATGATGGTCCTAACAAGACACCCTCTCTAGTATCTCTTCACTGGTACATGGTCTACAGTACAAGATGTCCTTGTCTCTATCATTGTACCCTGTCTCTCAACACGTCCAACTCATAAAATTAGTCTAGACAGTAAAGGCCTGTGGTACATTCAGAACCACTTTACTCCAAACAAACTGAATGCCGTTGTCACAGTGTCACAGTGACATTATTCTGAAAAAGTGAGGTGTGCTAAATACAACACGACTGAAGTAAGAAAAGACAACATTTTCTTAATGCTCACTGGAAGACCTTCTTTTAATCCTCTGACAGCTTTTAGATGAAAACAAGTGTTAAACAAAAAAAACTCCTGGAGAAAAAATATGCTGCTGTCACATCTGTTTTCAGCTTATTAACTCTGGAAGCTGTGGCTTCAAACCATCAGCCAGCTGATCCTGCACCTTGGTAGAGAAGCAGGGCTACATTCAATAACCAAAAAAGGGGGAAGAAGACCTAAGAAGATGACCCTCAGATCTTCCTAGGCCTGGCCTGGATGACTAACAAGCCTCCATGACACTTCTGAGTGGGAAGAGAGTCAAGGCATCCATGAACACTCTCTACAAGAAAGCAGTCATGAGCTCTACCCTCTAAGATAGCAGCAGGCCTGCTCATTGCCATGCATAGTATGGTGGGCCCAGAGACAGCAGAAGGGTCTCCTGGCTCTTACAAAAATGAGACATGTTTCATTTGACACTCAGCATGGGGGAGTTTTACTTGGAAGATGACTGTGTATGTGTCACATTACCAACCAGAATCTGTTACACCACTGTGTCTCTGCCAAGTAAAGATTTGTGGCAATTCCGTTTCCTGGATTTCCTTGTAAAGCTATCTCTGAGAGAAACCCTGAGATCTTACAGTTGGTGAACGTGGAGCTCAGTCATATTATGGACAACATCGCACCAGATGACAAATTGAGGATGAAAACCCCCGAGTGAGGAAAACCCTGAGTAGGAACACAAACACTGATGCTTTGAGAGCTAATGGGGATCCTAATAAGTCGATTAAGCTGGCGGTGTCTGTGTTTGTCCAGTGTTGTTCCATCATGTTGGGAAGGTGTACAGTACCTCAGCCCTGCACATCCCATCCGTGCGATTAGGCACTCAGGCGTAAACATCCTGTCTGTTCCTGGGCTGGCATTGGCCCGCAGCACGGCACCACGCCAGAGAGATGACCAGCCTGCCAGATGTTGCTGTTAATACATCTGCCTGTTGATAATGGGCTATTTCAGGGGTGCTACCGTCGTCCTCTGTGCCCTGTGAAAAAGGTGTTGCGTGTGTGTGCCAGAAATGACACCTGGGATACTATTCACAGAGGATGAGCAATGAACGAGTTGAGATTGATGTTGTTGGTGTTGCCACAAGTTTTAATGGCCTTTTAAAGTATTTCACTAGAACCATTCAATTTCAATGTTGATGCTAACCCAGCTGTTCATCACAGTTAGAATTTCACTATTTAAGATCATTCCATACAGATTCATTGTTGTTTTACAACATATATTGAACTCATTATCAAAGAAAAACAAGTATAATGGTTCTGCTAAGAAATAAGAAAAAAACGTTGATTGAAACCGAATGAATTCCTGGCATTCATCAAATCTACAATAAAGAGACAGTGCCAAATTGGACTAATTTCAGTAATGTGGAGGAGATGGACATAACTTTCTGTTGTTGTTTTTCCAGTCTCTGGTAAATGACAACAGTAGTACTGTATGTTCTGAGAGACGAGATTGGGAGCATTTGGGTATGCAGCGTGACTGTGTTTGTCAAGTAGCACCAGCCGTGAGGACTCTCAATGTGACAGGAGGAAATGGACTCGTCTGTTAACCTTCATCAGCCCGCTCCAGTACTTTGCTTTATCATTCGAGTCTCAGCTTTCAGCCAACGTGTTTTTTTTCCACCCAACACCATCAAATCAGCATGATACCTCGCTTGCCCACATGGTCCTTGAACAACAGAACAAGCAAGGGGTGGCAAACTGGGAAATTATCTTTCTAGTGCTCTTCAGACCACATCGAGTCTGAGAGTAGAGTCTGTTGGTCGAGCCAGCTCTAGTCATGTGTCTGTGTTTACTACGGGTGCTCCTGTACGTCATTATGATACAACAACAGATGCTCTAGCTGTAGGGCATTTTCAAGACCACCTATATTTCTTCTAGCGTCCGTAGGCTTGATATACTGAGTGTTAGCGTGTTCCCCAGACCTCGCGTGTCTATGATGCGACTGCCTGGGTGTA
Organism: Hypomesus transpacificus; assembly: GCF_021917145.1. Taxonomy (NCBI): domain Eukaryota; kingdom Metazoa; phylum Chordata; class Actinopteri; order Osmeriformes; family Osmeridae; genus Hypomesus; species Hypomesus transpacificus. Next base: position 1,090,138 of record NC_061066.1, read on the forward strand.
AATCAGTCCAGCGCTGGCCGGGCAACCTGACAGAACGCCAGAGGTCGTGTGTGACACTCTCATTTTTCACAGATGGCGTGGAGGAGACGGCCATAGAAACCAGACTGAATATCAATAGACAGATCTCTTGGCAGATTTCTCGGAGAAGGGAAAAGAAGTAGAGGGCACCTTAACGTGCCAGTCCTGCGACAAGGAGTGAAATTTGTGGGAAATCTGAATTAATGTAATTTCCAGGAAGTGACACGTACAGGTCAGCTGGAAAAGAATTACGGACCTCCATGCGAAGGAACGGACAAAGGGATTTGGCTTTGGCTGAGGTTGACCCTCACAGTGGGGACTGACACAAACAGATGGTGAGGTGTCATCAACAACATCGCCCTCTGTCTGGAAGAGTTATTGATACAGAACTGTTTTCCATGGACAATGCTCTCACCTAAAACCCTCTCACGTGCATTCACAACAGCAAGGCCAGAGCACACAAACACGACACACACACGACACACACACGACACACACATGACACATGCACACACAGTTGTGGGGCTTTTAGTGTTCTCTGGGGAGTCTGACCACCCTGTTTGCTCAACACAGAGAGCTTTTCCACTTGCTTGACTGTCATTTTCTGCTCGTTAACTCTCCATTAACCCCTTTTACTTGGTGTCCACTCCACCCATAACGTGTGTGAGGAGATGGCTCTTTCACACCTGACCAGGGTGTTGAATGCCTTAATTTCAATTCAAATGGGACAGCTTGACTCTGAAAGCTCTCCCCGTAAACTGGCAGAGAGAGAAGACTGCACAGCTGATCAAGAGGAAGGCAAGAGTTTATATAAAGACTTTCCAGACTGTCGTCAGTCTCATGGTTAACTTTCATGAGTACTTTACTTTACATTTTCATCAGCAGACACTTTCATTCCAAGCAATATACAAACAGTGCACATAGAGGGAACAGCAGATCACAGTAACAATATTTTGGTGATTAGAATCAAGGAAAGGTCCGTATTAACTCATAATGGGAGCTATCTTTAACAATGTGAGATCCTGGTGAGAAATGCCAAAAGGAAATGAATGCAAACTCTGTATCGTACTTCCCCATAGCTGGAAACTAGAAACTAGAGATTATAATCATAATGAGGACATCCATCATGTGATGAGGAAGGAGGATGGTTGCGGTCTCTATCGGCGGCCACTGGCCTTTTCAATTTCCGCTGACATTTTGAACCAGAAATAAACAGTGGGTACATTACGTGCTGAATGTGTGAAGGATCATTGTAAGCTGGAATTGTTATCTAACATCCAGAGAGTATTTGATGTTTGTGGTTAATGTGCTTCGTACTTCGATGGCTGCCATCTTGTGAATTCCCTTTCCTGCTGACCCTCAAAAGAGAGCACTTTCCACACGGTCCTAAAGGAGATGTTTATTATTCTCCTACTCAGAGAAGAGGCTGAACACGGAGTAAAGCTGTTATGGTTGTTTCACTACAGTTTCCAACATTTCCATCATGTCAAAGCAACCCCTTAACAGCGGAGTGCCCCTCTCTAATAGGAATTAAAAACAACATTCTAGGATGAACCACGGAGCATGACACTCAAGACAAATCTTTAACCTTTGTTTTAAGCGCAACGTTTCAAAACCCCATCTCTGCCGTTACACCTTGAAAGTAAAACTGGATAAAGCAAAAAAAATCAATAGACTTTGATGGAATCTGAACATCATCTTCTAGCTTATAAAAGCAATGGGAAAACGACAGGCCTTGAGCCCATATAATGTACAGCTCCTCTCATATCTCCTGCCTAGAATACATCCATGTAATACCATTGAGAGGAGCGCTGAGTGTATCCATACCCCCTGAGGAGGAGCCGTCCTGCAGTGATGATGGCTCCTGGATTCCAGGCATGCTCTGCAGCAAACAGCACAGTGAACGGAAGCCTTAACCCTGTGCACTCCCGTGGAGGGGTAAGCAATAAAAATGCATCTAATCATTGGTAGCAAAGGTCGACTGCCCTGGGCTTTGCCTTGCATCAGTGCACCGAGATGGGGAATGAGAAGCAGTACACTGGGGAGTCAGCCTTAATGCATCGCTTTAAGTGCGCCTACACACTACCTTCCCCCTGCAATTGCATGGTAAGCTTGATATAATATCAAGAGCAACCATGATTATACACCAGTGTTAGAGAAAGGTTACCTACCCATTTCAAGGTCTTATTATACTGTTGTAGATGTACAACGCACCTTGTGACCAGGAAAGCCTTGGGTGGCAACACAGATGATATATTGGCTGTAAACAATCATTGTCATTTAGGTAAAACTGACAGGTTGACTTTGAGCACTGTGTATTGGAAAAATGTCACCCGACTGGTCTGCATTCAGCCATTTACGACAAAATGAGGGCGACAAGCATGAATCGTGTACAAAGGGCAAAGTTGGACTTCTGAGGCTCCCCATGGACACAAGCAATTTTCAGCTCTACTGAGCCAGTTCCACAGAAACAGCTCAAGTCTAAAATGCAGAACAATACTCATTTAAACTCGGTTATCCACATTCACCTCACAGTAGAACCGGACTGCTCTACCATCTATTTACACACACAGTGAGATGGCAAAATCTGAGGTGGCAGCATTCAATTCCATCGCAGCACAGTCAGTGGAAAGATGCGATTCAAAATGAAATTGTTCTCGCGTTTCAAGGAAAAAGACGTACCTGAAAAGGGAAATGCAGGAAACAAATACATCAGAGCTGTTTTCAGGATGTTTTTGTGTTTGAGAGCTACTCTACCCTGTGTGGATGTGTGTGTCGGGGGTCGGGGGGGGGGGGGGGGGGGGGGCACAGCAAGGGCTCTCTGACTTTGAGGTGGAGTCAGTGATGGATAGCTATGTCGAAGCCACCACCACTGTCGCCCCGGGTGTCGACACCTGCACACACCCGGGACGATACTAGCTCACACCTGGACAGCACTGCGGCAACCGTGTCATCCTTCACCAGTGCCACTCTCTGAAGGGGTTCAGGTCAAGTCCATGATGGGCCTGAGGCAGGGCATGTTTCTACAGTACTCAACACTGAGAGGGCTGTTAGTCCCACACTGCTAAATGACTAGCAAGACAACCGGACCCAGCCCATCTTCCACACCTCTCTGGTGAAATGCGACACACTTGTCTCGTCTTCCCCGGGGAGTCGAGATGTCTACCCTTCAACAGGGGTAATGTGGAGTGTGAAAACACTTTCAAACAAGGACCTTTTTGGTAACCATGTCCATGCACGCTTCGTGGCAAAGAGGATTTTGTGTGTCTGTTGGATTCAATGAAGGCAGAGCTTTGCTTGTTGTGGGGGAGATTTCAGGTGTGGGAGGAGGCTTATGGCAGTTGGAGGTGGACAAGGAGGGGCTGAGAGACTTACTGCCTTCCTCATCCCTCAGTCCATCTCCACTGATCCACTTTACTTCTCTAATCCACTTGTCTCTGGTGAGCCACAAGTGGATTCTGTTTGTATTGTTGCTGTTTTTGAATATAAATCTGTCGACTTAAACATTTTATAGGGATTAGTTGAGCTTAGTTCTCCACCTAATGCAATGATTAGGGATTTCTGGCCTACAAGATAAGTAAATGCTCTCTAGTTACTCAGTTGCTGTGCTCAACTGTTAAGGGCGGTGTACCTAAATGACAGGGCCTTGGTAAGAAGCACTCCCTTGACGGTGGGCCGACAGCAAATAACTCTTCATTAAGTCCTTGGCAAATCAGTCACTGCTGCATGGTGATTCAGTCAGTTCCTTGAAGAAGAAAAAAATAACCACACAGTGATATTCTATTTAATAAAAAAGAATGCCAGTCAAAAAGTCAGTCAGCAGTGAAAACGAAGACAGTAATTGACTCCTTACCAAATTATGAAAACGTCCACAGTAAATTCACTGTTCAAATTACTTCACTGTTAGAATTGAGATAGTCTCCAGAGTATCAAGTGGCTAGTCCTCCTTATGTCACAGTCACATAGACATAAGGGCATTGTCACAGACTCTCATGACATCACGCCAGAGCACAAACAGTTCTTCAGGTGCAGGGTCGAGCATCAAAGAGACAGAAGGTAGAAGAAAGACGAGAGAGAGAGATAGAGAGAGAGAGAGCGAGAAAGAGAGAAAGAGAGAGAGAGAGAGCGAGAGAGAGATAGAGAGAGAGATAGAGCGACAAAGAGAGAAAGAGACTACAGCATAGAAGCTAATGGCATTTACGTCAAAGCAGTGTGCAAGCTCTTTGATTTGTGTGAGAGGAAGTGATAGGCCAGAAGGTGTGTGATCGTTAAAGTTATGACAGACATCAGCTGGTCCTGCCTTCGTCACTAGCTCGCTGCAGGTGTACAGCAAAAACTGTCCAACAAAATCACTATCAATATCTATAGACTAGGAATAGTAATTTTGAGCAGAATACAAAGCAAAGGGTTAGACCTTAAACACACACACATGTGCACACACACACACATACACATGCAGTGCTTCAAGTTAAATGGGAGTTGGTGGGTCAAATGGGATCTAAGTTAATAATGCTGATTAAGTGAATATCTGAGTGTCCGTTTAGACTAATATGAAATTAGATCTGACATGAAGTAGCAGCTGGAATGAATGCGTATTACCATTTCCCTTAAATAAATGTGGATTCATTGAAGACTATAATTTGAACTGGGCCTAAATTCAGCATATATATCAAATATATTCAATAAAACATTGATGGCCAAGAAGTTCACAAGTCTCATTCCAAGATATGATGAAACTGCCTCCAAAGTGCCTAAAGGTCCATTTCAACATTAAGGTCTGGCGTATTTGCTTTCATGAAATATATCGTCAGAAGATAAAGCTATCACATCCATATATTATTTGGCCGGACCACTTTAAATGCAGTGTTTTTGCCTGTAGTAGTAGCCTTACATCGAGTGCAATGTCATTACGCATTTTGAACAGATTGGTTTTTTCACACATTCCTGTTTACAATATGTATAATCCTCCTCTTCATAAATGTTGCATTTATATTCATGTTGGTGAAATGAGATGGAAAAATGAGGGGAAAATTAGATGTCTGTATCATATGAACCTGTCGTGACCTGTTTTTTTCCTTCCCTCTACAGATTAGTGGCAAGTCCAAACCCAGATTCCAACCACGTAGAGAAACACAACCAAGACCAAATGCAATGGATGTGTTCAATTTCACCTACTGGAATGCCTCTGAAGGCAATAATACAAACTCAGTGGATGAAAATGGAAGCCCCTACAAGACTGTAGAGGTGGTGTTCATTGTGCTGGTGGCTGGCTCTCTCAGTTTGGTCACCGTCATCGGAAACATACTGGTCATGCTCTCCATTAAAGTGAATAGGAATCTTCAGACAGTCAACAACTACTTTTTATTCAGCTTAGCATGCGCTGACCTAATCATTGGACTGTGCTCTATGAACTTGTACACAATCTACATTGTCATTGGCTACTGGCCCTTAGGGCCCGTGGTGTGTGACCTGTGGCTAGCCCTGGACTATGTCGTCAGCAATGCGTCCGTCATGAATCTTCTCATCATCAGCTTTGACAGATACTTCTGTGTCACCAAACCTCTCAGCTACCCTGTCAAGAGGACCACCAAGATGGCAGGGATGATGATTGCCGCCGCCTGGGTCCTGTCCTTCATCCTCTGGGCGCCGGCCATCCTCTTCTGGCAGTTCATTGTAGGTGGGCGGACAGTGCCTGAGAGGGAGTGCTACATACAGTTCTTCTCCAATGCCGCCGTCACCTTCGGCACTGCCATCGCAGCTTTCTACCTGCCAGTCATCATCATGATTGTGCTCTACTGTCGGATCTCCAAAGCCAGCAAGAGCCGGGTGAAGAGAGGCAACCGGAACCTCTCCAAGGCCAATCAGGGGGCTGTGCCCCCCAACCAGGCCCAGAGCCACACCCCCAAACCCCACAACAACAACGTGGCCCTGGAGGAGACGGAGCGCGCTCAGACCCAGACCACCGACGGCGAGCCCAACCAGCACGACGGCGGCAAGCTGCAGAACGGGAAGGGCCCGTCCCCGGCGGGCGGGGGCGAGGGTGAGACGGAGGGAGAGGAGGGAACGAAGGAGAACTGCACCCCGGGGGAGGAGAAGGAGAGCTCCAACGACTCCACGTCCGGCAGCGCGGCGGCGTCCAATCCGAAGGACGAAGAGGCGGAGCCTTCCCGGGCCAACTGCAGCGCTGAGCCCACCCAGCTGGCGCCGCGTCAGCGGGCCAAAGCAGGCGGCTCCAAACTCACCTGCATCAAGATAAAGACCAAGTCGCCCAAGGGAGACTGCTACACGCCTTCCAACGCCACGGTGGAGATCGTCCCTGCCACCGAGAAGCAGGACCATGTGGCCAGGAAGATTGTGAAGATGACCAAACAGCCTCCCAAGAAGAAGAAAGCAGCGCCGTCTCGGGAAAAGAAGGTGACCCGTACCATCATGGCCATCTTGGTGGCCTTCGTGGCCACCTGGACTCCCTACAACGTGATGGTGCTGATCAACACCTTCTGCTCCAGCTGCATTCCCAACACGGTGTGGACTATCGGCTACTGGCTCTGCTACATCAACAGCACCATCAACCCCGCTTGCTACGCCCTCTGCAATGTCACTTTCAAAAAGACATTCAAACATCTTCTTCTTTGCCAGTACAAAAACATTAGGTCAGCTAGATGAATGTGTGTGTGTGTGCGTGCTTGTGTGGGTTGATGTGTATGTGTGTGACAAAGTATGACAGTTTGATTCCTTAGTTTTTACATATTTTTCTTCTCTATGACCTGTTGTAGCACTTTACACAAGCTTAACTGCAGCCAGTTTTGTTGAGATACGTTGCAGATTTTTTTAAACAGTGCAGAAAGGAAAGGAATAAACTGCTGTTGGCCACAAAAACATTTGATTTACATGAGAAATAATTAATATCTACAACACTGAGACATCATTGCAACAGTTTTCAATAAATCTCTTTGCTGAGTCTCTTAAGAGAATACACATCACGGCAATGTTGAAATGAGATACACCATAAGTGAAACAGAGGACGGTGTGTGATGCAACTGTTGAGACATGAGTCTGACAGCGAACTGCACAAGAGAACAAATAGACTGACAATGAAGCAGACAGCTGGATAGAAAGTTCTGCACTGTGTAAAATACATAACAAATTCAAAGGGAAAATAGGGCTGACTGAATTTACAAACGTCAAGTTTGCAGTTCAGTGTAAAAAGATCCCTGTATATAACTGTGTATAGAAACATACTTGAGTGCGTGCTTGTGTGTTTGTTTGTGAGAATGAACAGTTTGCTCTCAGTTGCCTGTATTTGCGTGTCTGTTAGGGCATGAGCGTAAGGGTAAATAATCAATTTAAATGAAGATGGCCGCCAGTAACAATGACTCAAGGACATATTTCATGTTGCAATCTGTTTCTGTTCTCCACTGGCGTGTGTTGGCGTGATTCAATATAGAACAGCTTGCCTAAATTGCCTCTGGCAGGTCCACACAATCACATACTATAGTTAGGATCTCCTGAGATGGAATAGAAGGGCCCCTCAAATCGTACCATGGACCTAACTCCATGCCAGACCCCCATAGTATATCAAGCATAATTAGGTTTTAAAACGATTGAACATATAGATTGATTTGAGCTCTGTAGTGCACAGTAGAACATGCTGTACATTAGCCAATGGAACACAAACAGCAAGAGTTGCACAAGGGTAAATGGAGAAAAAACTTCGAAAAGGGATTGTTCATTCACGTTCTCTGGTTTGCCAGTTTTTAGCACCGTCATTTGATTTCTTAACAATACACCACACCAGTTGTTTTATTCTTGCGATAATTGCTGTTGAGATATTTACGGCCGTGCTGTCGTCATGTCCACTGATCTTAAGAGCCCTCTGACTCGTTCTGAAAGCGACCAGGTTGTAGAGCGCATAGTGGCAGTTCCTGTCAGGAAAGGCTCTTGTGGCACAGCAGTGTGGGAGACAGATGAGAGGGTAGTTTCTTGGACACAGACGACTGTCTCCATCCTGTTGATACGTGGTTTATGGTACATCGTGTACCGGTTTACATCATAGTGAGCGTGTGTGTGTGTGTGTGTGTCTGTGTGTGTGGTGCGAGCGTTACGGTTATTTGTTCGGGAACCTTAAGGGGTTGCCAGATTGGTTCGTCATTGGGGGATCTCTCTGTGAGCGCGCAAGAGCCGTCGTGGTGCGTGTCGGTGCCTCTGTACGAGGCTTACTTTGAATCGCAGGCTCTGGCCTTGTGATTTATAAGGGCTATTTTCATGTTGTTACATCACATTCATAATTCATAATCCATGCTGTGAATCATAGAATGAAGTGAATGCATAGACAAAAAAAATTGAGATCAGTTTTGTAGGTGCATTATATCATATTTAATGTTCTGGTTCTGTATAATTACAGTATTAGGATTACAATGACAAGCACATAATCATGTTTGTGTCGACAAATACACAGGGCACATATTACATTAACACGGAATGCTAACCCTCAAACCAAGTCTCTGTTTTCTGGCATGTATGTATTTCAATTGAAGTGATGAATATAAAAGCAGTAATTGGATGCTAGCCAGTCTGTGCGGCATAACAGGATATGACGCCATCATAGAGCAGTCCCTTGACACATGTCTCCTTAAAGAGAAAGATCTGGGACAGGTCCATTATGGAACTCACTATGGGGCTGATCAGATTATGATATGATGTGGAACACCTACATAGGAGATTGAAGATTGGCCATTATACGCTTGGTTTATACAGGACGCCCTTCTTACTTAGTGTCCCACCCCCCTTCCCATCCTCTTATGTGTGACTGTCCCTGTACCACGGCATTGTTTCCATGGGAATGTTAACATAGCCAACACTGTGTTCATATTTACTAGTGTCTCTCGCTCTGTTCCTGCTCTCTCTCTTTCTCTCTCACCTCTCCTCTGTCTTTCCGTTTCTTTTCTTTCTGTCTTTCTTGATTTCATTTTTTTCTCTGTCTCTTTATTTTTCTCTTCTTTATAAACAGCACTCCTTCTCTCAAAATATATTTCTAGATGGAATTCAGACTCAAACTTTTTCCTGCCCTTAAATATGACTTAAAAAAAGAGGAGAGGTTGATTGAAACCTCAACCATCATGATTGAAATAAAAATGTTAGCCACTGGACACTTGGCATCACTGCGGTATCCAGTCCGTCGGTTAGACAGCTTATCCCAGCAGGCTATGCGAGGTGAGGCATCCATCCAAGTTGAGCATCCAGCCATTCGTCACTATGATAAGTGGACCCATGACTCTGTGTCATCTGTCACACCTCTCAGTAGAGGCTAAGCACCTCCTTGCTTGCTACCACGTCTGATTAATCTTAGACTAAGCTGTCATTTGAGTGATACCAGCAGGGAAGTAAGTGCTCTCCAACACAACTGGTGGTCTAAGGCCAGCTTTGGTAACAGATACCTGGCTGGGTGATGGGGAGTGACAGCAGTAAAACCCCTTGTTGAGATGGTTTTCCAAATGGTCGCGACTCGCCACTCACTATTTTGGCAACTTTTTTATCAAAGTGTTCCAACTCTAACCTCTCAATGGCTGGTGTTTGGTCTTACAAGAAAAATTACTTCCTTTTCTGCTTTGTCTTTGGTGAGTGTTTTGGGCTGAGTTGAGCTGAAGAGAGGATAATGCTACCATGTGTTAAAGTGGCATACGCAAGCAAGGAACAGGCAGACCCTGAGGTGTCCACTCAGTACGACCTAGATAAGATAGCTTTTGTAGTCACAATTACAGAGCAAAGGCCCGTCAACTGTATGCACAGCAGGCTGGCTCACAGTCTTAAAGGATGTCAACTGTCAACCATATTTGGAAAAAATGAAGGCCGACTGTTTGAGCAAAGGTTAGCCAAGGGTTTTCTGCAGGAATTATTTAACCGTCCTAGAATTATTAAACAAAATGAGTTACGGTTCAGTTTCTGATTTGTTTTTATGACTCCTTGTTCCCACACATCATCACATTCCTAAATAACATGTATCATAGACAGGACACAGTGAACAGTAGATATGTGTTTGTGTGGTGTTTTGTGTGTTTTTCATGGGTGGATTTGTCATTCCACCATTTACCATTCTCCAGCATCATGTAAACATTGTCTCCATGGTGTCAACAGAACATTATGTGCCGACAGAGCTAACTGAGCTCCTTTTCACACGGCTTATATCAAAGGGCTAAACTCCTATCTAGGGAGATCTATTAAATATTTATAGTAAAAAGCATACATAATTAAAACATAATAGGGAAGTTTTAGGTCGTTTTTTGTTTTTGTTTTGAGTAATAGGTTAGGACTAGTTTTTCCATGTAGTATTAAAATCTATTCTGATTTCTTTGGTTTTTAAGGTGAAGGAGTAAAAGTCCCTTGGGCCTTAGTCAACCTCAGTACTCTGACAAGCATGCCGTTGATTCCATTGTAGCTTCATGGTTTCCCCTAAAAAATACATCATATCGCCAGATTGTACCGAGCAGTTTGAAGTGCCTTATATATAACTACATCAGAATAAAACATTGCTCTGAAATGTTAATAATAGTCATATTTTTATTTAAGTATTGAAAACTGATGGTGGTTGTGTGACAGCAGTTATGAAAAGCACAATGTATTTAAAATGTTTTCAGTATAATCTTCAGTGGTGAAAATTCAGAAATCTTTTATGGATGCAACATGTTACATTGTTCGCCGTGCTGAGATGCGGTCTCTTCTCTCACCTCACGTATCGCCCTGGCAACCACTGGGATGTTATGTGTCTGAACAATCCCACATCATCAATTACCTGACTAAAACAACAGCTCTTTACAAAAACAACTATTTAAAAAATTCCACTCATTAGAAATACAACTCTTTACTAATATACCTCTTTTTCAAATCACACATTTTAAGGCTACAACCCTGAAGGCAGGTACATGGATAACATTCTTGAAGTTGTGCATGAGTACGTGTGTGTGGGAAAGAGAGTATGTGTGTATGTGTCCAAAATACTGTACTCTATGTAAAGATGAATGAGTATGGCAGTTATACGTGATTCTTTATTAGATTTTTCTTATTTTTTTCTTTATGAGAACATTTGGTAACAATTTACATTACGTGTAACTACTATGTAACTACTGCATTTATTACTACTTAGCTACATGGTTTTTTAATGAACACACAATGTAAAGTGTTACCAAAAATCTTTGCATGAAGCTATCAGAAAGCATCTCTGATTGAGAACTAATTTCACAAGGCACAAGTTGTAGAAATATAGACGTTTTCATTGGTCTTTCCATGAGTGTCTCAAAAGCAAATGGCTTCCAAAGACTCAGAGACAAAACATTCAGTGAAAAGTACAAATATAAAATAGGCATTCATTTAGCCAACACACATATTACGGACATTTATTTTGGTTCACATTTTATAAATATATGTGTATTGAATGGATGTACAAATGTAATAATGTAATATTATAGATTCAGAAATGTTAAAAATGTGCAAATATTTGTAAGAGGAGTTACAGATCTAACCAGCACATAAGTATGTAGAACTGAAAAAGAGAAGATGAAAGTATACTGACGAAAGAAAGAAAGTTTAAAATCCAAAGTTGGAAGAAAACGAATTACTTTGATGTAAGTGAAAAACAAATGTATGATAACATTTCTTAAGGCATGGTTTCTGAAGGAGTGGACAACTGCTTTATGAAACATTCAGTTAGACAAAACCTTTTTAGATCTTTCAGTTATACAGAAGAATGATCGGATTCTATCCCATGTATGGGGACTGTAAGTGGAGAAGAAACTCGAGGATATTTTGTTGTGGATATATGACCAAACTACATCCATGACAGAAAGACTATGAAAAGTTCAAAACTGTTCTCATCAGAAATATTTTGCATCCATTTAGGGTCAGCTTCTAAATTAGAGATGAAGGACGGGGAGCTAGAAACATACCGTTGGGATAACCATGACAACCAGCTGCTGACCAGCTGCTACGGCACACAGCCATGTTGAAACTTGACATGTCATATATGGGAGGACGTGTTTTACGGAACAAACAAAACCTGTCAGGAGGGAATACATTTGAACTTGTTTTGAATTTTAATGTGAAAGCCTCTTTAAATGGACCTGTCGCAGAAAAAAAACAAACAAGCATACCCTCCCTTAATAGCTGTACACTTTGTACAGGGTGTTCATTTTCAGTTGCATAAGTATATAGATGCTTATTGTGTACTTATTCACTGTGGCTTGTGGCTCCTCATACAATAAGTACATTGTCTGGTAAAGACAAATTGTTTGCATTGTATATATCTATGGTATACATATGTATTTTGAATGCAGTACAGTTGAAATGTACATACATGTTTACTAGCTTATCTGAATGTTCCCTTTGCTTCCCTACCTTCTCCCTCTTTCTTCCTATGTGATGCTAGCCACTCCCTCTAATGTACAGTAGTAATGGTATTGATTTCCATTTTTAAACATTATTGATTGACTATTTGTGAAGGACAATGAATCTGAGTGTTACTGTAATGTCACTGGCCACCTATGACTCTGTAAAGTTATATTCAGTGGATATATTGTGCCATAACATTTTGAAACCGAATTCAAATAAAATCTTCAGAAATGTGTTTGATTTTTCGTATTATTATTTAACACAATATTTTTTTTTTTGCATGTAGGGTACAACATGAAAACTAATCAGGTTTACACATCTACATTTTTATTGGTTTAAAATGTAATACCAAATTAGGGGTACAGTTGAGGGAGGAGTTAACATCAACTACACACACAACAATGTTTGGAAATCTTTATAGATGTCAGGGACACTATTACATGAGACAAACCAAGCAGGAATAACAAGACTGGGCACATATACAGAGTCACTTTAAGCAGATACGAGACAATAGTATACATCTTACTCTGTATTTTCTATGAGATATATCAGTTGTAATAGTTTTGACCTTAAAAAGTGTCTACAAAAATCGTCTGTTGACCAACCGGTCATGTATAATGTAGAATAAACAATATTTATTACAACATTGAATGAAAACTTGATTTATTAATCGTTTGTTTAATTTTCTTGTTGGCTGACTGAAGTGGGAGCTATCTAATTGAAGATATCAATGACATCATTTGATTAAAAATAGTTTTTCAGCATGCTGAAGCAATAAATCAATACATCACATCACGGTGAGTAACATTTTGTTTTTCAACTCAACCAACACAAACAAGAATCGTGTGTGTTAAAAATTCACAAAATGACCCTAAAAATGGTATTAAGTAAGCCTTTTATTAAGAAACTATTTGTCCATATGCATAATGCATACATCCAAACATTAGGTCACTACAGTTTACAAACTTTATCAAACACTAGGAAGGAAAAATAACATTTTTTTTTTGTCACTACAATCCATAACTCCATTACACTACAATCCATGCTTCTAGTCTTAACCTGCAGGACATACAAGAGGAACCATGTGGAGATGAGGAACCATATGGACAGTAAACTCCTCCTCGCTCACTTCCTGGTGTGATACACCTCAGTGCTAGTCCATTGGTGTACGCTCCCTCTTCTTACCCTCTCTCTTGGGCTTCTTGGAATCTGGTGTAAGAACAGATGCACATGCAGTTAGAATCTATTCAAATAATTGTTATTCAGTCAGCACCCACAAAGTCTTAGCCCTTCATCTTTGAAAAGTGAATTAATTATTTTTCCAAGGGATTTTGGGGGTATAATCTACTTTGCTGTCAACCAGAACAAGGTAACGTTTTGTGATATTGCAGTCACTGATGAGTAGCACCATGTTCAATTTAAGCCAGTGTCCCTCTCACACACTCTTGGTTTTGAGTCAATCCTACTGCTGCAGCTGGCCAGAGAGGGAAGCCTTGGTGGGCATGTGAGTACAGTATGAAAAATGCTTTATCATTGTCCCACAAGAGCGGATTTGGAACCTGGCAGAAATGACAAGAACCGCTGTCCATGCCACCCTCTCTGTCGCTCTGCTTCAGTGAATAGGAAGAACATAACCACTTTCCGTGTTTATCCCCGTCTGTCTGTCAGTCTGTCTGTCTGTCTCCCTGTCTGCCTATACAGTGCTTCCCTTTTTCCATCTGTTTTAAAGTTTGTGTGTACATCTCTCAGATTCTACATACAGTAATTTTTGGGATTATATTTTATTCTCTGAAGTTGAGTTAGAAATCAAAAGGTGTGATTTGTATTCCAGAAAAAGAAGAAAAAGAAGAAAAAAAAAGTAATTCCTTTCATACACTCAGGGTTTTAGACAGGACACCATGTGGTCTGTGGGCGAGGAAAGACTGTAGATATCAACAGACTAATCAACACTTGTTTGTGTTGTCTGTGTACCTGATTTAAAGCAAGTTTACACTTGCCACTGAAATGAGATCCTCCTATATCGGTTGGTTGATTAAAGCCCTTCAGCTCAGTCAATCTAACATGAGAGAAAGTCATCTTGACATGAAAATCATTCCTTGGCTGAGCAATCGGCATGAAACACAGTATCCATTCTGAGTTGCTTAGAGGAACTGGCTAAAAAGCAACTATCAGACAATCATTATGATATTCTCATAAACCATCATCTAAAATCTGGTACAATACTTCAACAAGCTTATTAGAAATCAGTGATTAACAATAATCAACAATTTACCACTACAATTATTAACACTGGAATTAGGGTTAGGTATTGGGCTGGGTGTGTTACAGGGATAGGGTTAGGTATTGGGCTAGGTGTGTGATAGGGTTAGGTATTGGGCTAGGTGTGTGATAGGGTTAGGTATTGGGCTAGGTGTGTTACAGGGATAGGGTATTAGGCTTAGAGCAGCATCAATGTCCAAGTCCCACTACCCCTCCACTCCAAACAATTGCTGAGATAGCATGAGCTACCACTGAAGTGTTTTGTTTTGCCCCGAATCATGTTGGTGAGGGGGTCTCCAGCCGGCTGGAGTGAAAGAGAGGGAAGGGACTCAGAGGTTTCTACAGGTATTCATAACGATTCATTGCTGTCACTCTTTGTTCTTGGCCCTCCTCAGTTTCATGCGACGGGGCACGTTTCACCCATGCGAGACCAGCGAGCCCTGACACCCTTGACTGCCTCATGGCGTCTCTGGCTGCCTCTCTGTATTGTCTTCAGCAGAATCTGGCACTGACAGATGTTTTCTCTCACTCTCGGCTACAGTAGTCAGGGGAAACCTATCTCCTCCACCCGAGGTAGCTGTTTAGAATTGCAAATAAGGCCTGAGGCTTGAGGCCCATTGCCAGAGGTGAGATAGCCTTCTCAGGACAGGCTTCTCCTTTTCTTTTTTTTCCCAGGCTCTCGAATCGTCTTACTGTGACTCTGTGTCTGCTATCCCACCGACAGACACACTCACATGTACACACACACACACTCACACACACTTGCAAACACACCGCAACACTATCAGACTCTCTTTCTACAGAATTACCCCCTTGCTTCCAAAGCTTATCTCAGAACTGGCAGACATGGAAAATCACACACATCTTTTAGATAACGGGTCTCTCTTTCCAACTGTCTCTCTTCATCCCAGTCCTGTCATCCCTGCTGAGCCTCTCACCCTGCACTGATCTGCCTCCAGGGCAGCTACCCCTGACTTTTGCGGCATTCATTAGAAGTGAGATTCACGGAGGTACAGTGTGGTGACAGCCAGGATTGTGTGTTTAGAGTCTATGGTGTATGTATGAACACAAACTCTCTCTTTCTCTTTATTTCAATCCCTGTCTCTGTCTCTCTCTTAAAAACACACACAAACACATATATATATATATATAAACACACAAACACTAAACACAACAGTATTGACATGCGGTACAGATTTTTTTATGTATGTCATGAATATACAACACATCGTACTGTAATAATTCAAGTGCTGGAATGCACATGTGTACATTCATTCAAATGTAATTTTAATTTCTCCCTGTATGTGCCATCCTAATAGGCTTTTCGAGGCTTATCCTGCATGCTAGGATTTTTCTGCTCATAAGACAGCTATTACCAAGCCACAGTTAGCTCTGTCAATCTAGCACACTCTTCACACATAGAGGAAGATTTGGCTTACAGCTCTCACCCTCATGACTGACTCACTCAAACTTAGTCACAATGCGAGGGAAAACAGGAACTGAACCCAGAAATTCCAATCATATGGACAGGAGATTTGGAGTTCGATCCAACCCTGTGACTTCAGTGTACGTTTGAAAGTCAATATTAGCAGACCAATGAGCGTTCAGCAATGTATTTTTTTCTTCACAGTGCCAAAGTTAGACCAATATTTGTTTCATAAACTCTAGATCCCTCTTTATGGACATATCTTACTTTAAATGGTCACCGAGAGTGGAGAGCATGTACCCAATAAAAAGAGAAGCCGTGGTCTGTTAGGGGTTTTAACAAGCATGATAACAGCTTGGTGACTGCAGGGATTTGTCTGGTGGCTGATCTGACGGAAGACACAGGAAGTCTGGGGAACTGTTCAGTGCACTTTAGATACACCCTGTCATCATACATTAGTGATGGAGACTAGAGTGAAATATTCAGACTGTTCTCCCTTTGAAATCATGTAAGGTTTGGACATGGAGAGGCATGCATCTTCAAACAAACCCAAAGGCTGATTCTCTTATTTTATTTTATATTTTTGAGGGTTTTACAAACGGTGGATGTAGATGGGATTTACGAGGAAGGATATTGATCTGAACAGAATGACACTGTGCACATCGTTTGGGAGACCTGGGAAAGCAACTGATGAACTTATCTGAATATTTCAGTGTAACTCTGATACATCATCCAATGCAATACTTCTGTTAAGATTTCAAGCTTGTCTTTCAAAGCACATGATGAATTAAGAACATGGCTGTGTTTGGTTCAACCCATTGTAGTAGTGAGGTCATACTGTAAGCAACACCACAACATATCGAAGTATCTGTGTTCCATAGGTCAATGTGGGACTATAGACTCATTTGGAATAGGCTTGTCTTTTTACCGCAACATTGAGGACAAAGCAAAAACAATTACCTTACCTTGGATGGTCTGATTTTCTTATTTAGCCAGCCAAATAATGCAACATGATGGTGGAAATTGGGTTGCCCCTGTATACATTGTTTTTCTTGTAAAAGCTATTTAGCTTCTCCTGTAATGCAAGGATGAATAGAGAGGGTATTCGTTTTGGACTGGAGAGAAAATGGATTAAATACGAATATGTGACAAGTCTGGCACTATCTCTGATTAAATCCTTCGGCGGATTTAGGTCTTCAGCAAGATGTAATCAGTGGGAGCTGCAGAAGAAGGAGAGCATATCCTGGACTTCAAACACACTCTCTTTCCCTCCTCTCATCATTACCAAGGTTACTGCGCCACGAGGACGCACTCAAAGCTACACGAAGCATTTATATATGTATGGAAATGTAAATATGGAAAATGACTATGTACCCAAAGTTCTCTTTTTCTCGTCCCTGTTGAGAGTTTCTCATACAGATGATAATCTACCCCAGGGATGTACACATTTTCACGCTTCAATATTTGGTGCATAATAAACCTCTTGACAGTCTCCTGAAGAGAAAGACGGGAATAGCAGAGCGACAGAGTGAGAGAGAGGGCACTGGCAGAGAGCTGTACCTTGTAGCTTGGTCTTGGGGATCTTGCCACAAGGCTTGGTGGCGCTGACTGTGGTGGGGCAGGTGGCATCCATGAGGGCACGTTTCAGCACGCCTGTCCGGTTCTTCTTGCCGGTCGCCAGGTCACACTCTCCCCAGGCCTGGAAGTCATACTTGCATTCTCCTTGAGAGAGAGAGAGAGAGAGAGAGAGAGGGAGACAGAGAGAGAGAGAGAGAGAGAGAGAGAGAGAGAGAGAGAGAGAGAGAGAGAGAGAGAGAGAGAGAGAGAGAGAGAGAGAGAGAGAGAGCACAACAGCAAAACATAGTTACTTCTGGATACAAAAAAACTATTGCTGGTAACACTTTTGTCATCATAAATACATATTCAACTTTAAAGTAATTAGTCCCCCCACATTCTCACGGGTGGAGAACAGTTGGAGTTATGAGATGTAAACAGTTTTGTATACTTTTCTTTCTTACAAATGCATCAGAAACGTTTTATCCTTTCACAGATTCAGTAGCCTCTTTGTCTTAAAGGGGATGGTATCTGAAGTGTGGCTGTTCTATGCGATGTAGTGAGATACTTTGTGGAATTAGGAACGTTCAAAAGAGGACACATACAAAGGTTAAAGCTGGATTACGTGTGTTCTGCATCGCTCTGTGCAGGTGAAGGTAATGACATATCTGTCCATGAGTAATGTACTGTGTGTGTGTGTGTGCGCCTGTGAGTCTGTGTGCATGTCTCGTCTCCCGTCTGGCCTTCCTTCTGCCCAGCCGTCCGTTCCCCTGCGGATAGTGACACTCGTTTACCCATCCTTCACTTCCTTTCCAGATAAAAGCACAGGCCCCTGTCACCTGGCTATGAGATCCCTGGGTCCTCATCAGAAAGGGGGAGTGGGAAGAGGGAGAGAGGGACAGGGGGAGAGGACAGGAGGGATGGGGGAGAGGGTGGTGACAGGATGCATTGTTGGAGGAATCCTACTGGGACCTCCTACACAGCGCAGGGTGAAAGCAGGTACCTATCATTTGGCTGTGAGCACGCTTCCACCCGGGCCCCCCTGGGGGGACAGAGCAGTGCCCACGCTCTGTTTGCAGATGACACTCAGACATACACGCTCGGGGGAGCGCACACACACAGACACACAAACACACACACAAGTCTGTAAACACAAATACAGTCTAACACACACGCGTGCACACACATCTTCTCACATTTTTCTCCCATACACAAGGCATGACTGCTGCCCCCATGGGAGACAGAAAGAGAAGATCTTCCCAATAGAGACATTTCAGCCAGAATCCAGTTTACTAGATGATTTCACCACCATGTGATACACGTTGGCATTACCGTGCATGTGTGACAGAATCCTTTATGCTCCCATGTTCAAGCCCACCTCACCTCCAAACTGTTTCTTCCAGTTGCAGGGGATCTTGCAGCGCTGAGTTTTGATGGTCTGCTTGCAGTCGGTGCCGGTCCTTGTGCCCTCCCTGGTGCCAGGTCCACAGTCCCCCTCGTTGGCAACACACACACTCCACTGCCACTCACCGCAGTCGGACTTACGCTCTTTCTTTCCTGTTAGATCACATGCACACATGAATAAGAGCACACGCACACACACACACGTACACACGTACATCACTCTTACCCTGAAGTCACCTCCACATTTATTTAGGATGCAATTAATAAAGATAAAATAATATGAAGCCAATTCCACTTTGAAAGGTCAAATGATTTCAATCTGATCAGCACTGAGATATGCATCTGTCATTGAAAGTCTACGAGCACCCCTCTACTTTCAGTGGATGCCTGCAGAAATCTGACCCGATATCAAGATTTACATCTAATTAACATTCCCCTCTTGTAGCAGCATTTCTAGATGAGACAGGTGCCTGGCTCTGGGGGTCTTTGCTTTGCTGGCGTCTGCTGTCAATGCGCCAGAATCTCACCTTGCTTCTCGGCTTTGCCCCCCTCAGCAGCTGACACAGTGAGGATCAGGAGGGCCGCAACCACGGCAACGCATGCCCACTGCTTCTGCACATGCATCCTGGGAGGAGGGAAAACGTCATGAGAGACGAGCGTCAAAAACAGACCATGTCTCAGGAGTTCCATCACTTCAACGCTGGCCAGGGCATACGTTGAATCGTGGGTTAGAATGCTAAACCCACTGAAGGTTCTGTCTTCTGTTTTCAAGTTGCTTGGTATAAAAGCGTCTACGAAAAGAAGACATGTTGTGAGGAATGTGTTCCTCAGAAAAGGTCTGACTGTCACCGTAGTCCTACTACATGGAGGCTGGACGAGGGACAGTTGAAGTGCTGTAGACCCAGTGTCTAATCCAGTCAGCTGGAATTCATCCATTTTTGCTCAGCAGGAAGTGGATGACGTCAACACAGGAAGTGCATAATGTCCTGCCATCTGCGTGTCTTCACACATGTACCATGTGAGAGACCTCCTTGGTTTCAATCCCAGGACACCGATAAGAGAGAAACACAGTAGGATCTAATCCGGGGGACCACAGCGCTTTGGAACTCTGGGAAACGGCATTAGCCTGACTCCTCCCTCTACCCCTCTGTCTAGTGTCTTGTCTTGACTGGCGAGATAAAACCTACCAAACACACTCAGAGGGGAGCAAGGAAGCCTGAGGTTCAAGCAATTAGGAAACATCTTGAAGCCAAAACGCTCCACTGTGCTCAAATTATGGGGATAGGTATAGCCTGCTGGGGAAATCGTTTCTGGTCATAAATGTTAATGAATCCCCCCTCCCTTCCCTACTGTGTGTGGCCCTGTACAGTATGGTCGTTACATTTCTTCACTCTGAGACTTCACAGAAGTTCATGCACCCTCCACCCATTTGTAATGCAAGGTGGCTGCTGAATGGTTAATGAGTTTTATGTGGGCAATTAAACTTCTCTTTAGTTTAGTATTAGGCCGTGTTCACAGTACATTCACTCAGCAATTTATTTTGTCCCTGTGCTCATTAGCTGATAAAATGACAGTTTTAGTGACAGTAGTCCATCTTATTTGAGCTCTCAGAAGAACAGTCCACAGTCTCCCTGATTGCATGAATGTTGAGATGATCCATTCAAATACAAGTCTAAAGCCTTTTCATATTAGTTTGGTGTCTCTGTAAGTGGTTATGAAGAATTAATCTATTCTAATGCATATCTTTGAATGCACATCTTCAAACATCTTTGAATTTGTATGTATTATTTCCCAGAAGCAGTCTGTGAGTGAACCCGAGCCATGAAAGAGTACTTGTTGCTCAGAAGTTAAATTGCGAATCTTGCCACGTCATAAGAAATCAATTTTCAAATACATATTCTTCTGGTAGCTCAAAGGATGGGTAAGCTTTCCCTAAATAATGTATTACCAGCTGACTGCAGGGTGCACAGAGAAAGAATGAGGAGGTTTTGTGAAGATAGGCTGGTGGGAGACAGGCAGCTCCAGCAGAGCAGTACCGGAGCAGGTTACCTGAAGAAGCCAAGGGCCTATCGAGGTCAAACTTCAGGGTCACCCTCCACACAAAGGTTTCATCTATTCTTCAGTAGGTACTGTGCATCAAGTACTTGCACCAAATCCCAAATTCCCCTTCCTGTGTTTTAAGAGCATGGCAACACTTTCTATTATGGATGATAGACTGAATCAGAGATTTTGGCTTTTACACAGCACAATGCTACACCCCCTCTCTAATAGACAGACAGTGAGTATGGCACCAGTGCTGAGACATAAAGAAGCACCCGTTCTGTCATTTCTTCCACCTGCACAGCTCACAGCTGAACTGAGGAGGAGCTGATTACCTCATAAGAGCTTGTAAGAGAGATCTAGAACATAAAACCATCAAACTAAACTTCCCTTTCCAGATTACTGCCCCTAGTGAACTTTGACCTACGACCCTAGTGTAAGCGCTGCTCAGGGACTGCTTCTCCAGTAGACCGTTAGCTGTGTAGATTATTGCTTATGGTGGGAGTTCCGTCATGTCTCAGAAGGAGGCAGTCAGGCATGTGACTGACACGACAGTGAGGGATGTAATGGCTGTTTGATATTGCTGTGTAAGAGTCATGCGCATCATACTATATGTTTCCATATGGGTCTGACTGGTCTGGGTAGCGGAGCTCAGTGTGAGCTGGTCGGAGGTGTGGGGGACGACCACAGCCCCTCCAGAAGGTTCCATGAGCAGAGACAGACAAACGAGACCGTGTGAGGTTTGCCACCCGTCTGCCGTGGTGGGTGTACTGCTCACACACTGACGTGTCATTGGTTCATCGGCTGGCTAGGTTTAGCTCCTTCAAACGGGCCATTCGGTTATTGATCAGGCCCGGCAGTGGGCTGCTGGAGGACAAGAGGGGGAAGGAAGAAATTCAATACTGGACTTGGAACCAATGGAGCCTCAGCTTGCCCCAACACCTTCCTCTGTCTATAGAACTATAGAACCACTCTCAGGTCCAGCCTTCCATCTCACAAACACTGTCTGCACCTGCTCTCTGTCCCGTTGAAAATGTCAGAATGCTGAGCAATAGACAAAATCTATTCTCGGTGTCTGATCCCTTAGTGTATTTTCATTCAATGGAGGAAGGCAATGAAATGGGGGAACAAAGGAAGGAGCAGTTAAATGACTTTATTTGAGTGGAGAATTCACTCTGGGTTATTGGGCATCTCAGTTGAATGAAGACAATGAAAATCAAGCTGAGAAGAAAATTATATTGGTTCTTAAAATGTTTTAATTATTTTTGATTGTAATAACGGGATCGGCAATAATGATCCTTTTTTTGGTATTGTAGAGAAAACTTTTAGAATACAGATTCCATATGCACTAAATGCTTTTAGTGTACGTTGGCTATGCATTAATAAAACATGAAGATTTAACAAAATAATTTCCTCTTTAAGGTTTCAAAAAAGCCAATCCCTATTTCCCAGAACCAAAGAGAACTGAATTATGCATGGATTGTGAAGGGAGATAAGTGTAGGCTTTGTGGGAATGATTTAAAGGGTTTTAGCCCATACATTCTGTGTGTTTTACTCAATCTGACTCTCTCACTGGCTTGTAGAGGAGAGATGTAAACAGATGATAATATGTGATAAACTGCAGGCTGGAGGATAAACTGCCCCTCCTCTCTCTCTCTCTCTCTCTCTCTCTCTCTCTCTCTCTCTCTCTCTCTCTCTCTCTCTCTCTCTCTCTCTCTCTCTCTCTCTCTCTCTCTCTCTCTCTCCTCTCTCTTTCTCTCCTCTCTCCTCTCTCTCTCTCTCTCTCTCTCTCTCATATCATGTTAGGTTACAGCCAATATTGGACAAAGGTAAATTTAAGGGGAAAATACAAGGAAGAGGGTTTATCTACAGTTTCTACAACAACAATCCATATTTGTAGAAATGTTTCCCAGTGGATTTACAAGGTCTTGTTGTCTGTGGGAATTGCATTGACTAACAACTAAAGTAAGTTTTTCTAGTAAAATAAATGCATTTTACTTCTTGAAGAAAATATAAGGCTGAAAGCTCTGAGTTTAGAAGTCCTCTGTGTTTGAGTGGAAATGCCTTACCTATACAGTGGACTGAAATGTATAATAAAGTTTCTCAGTCTGTGTTTTATTCGTTTTTATGAGCTTTGGAGAAAATAATACAAAGAAATAGAAACTATCTACAGAGAGCAGGGTGAAACCCCACTCGTCCCTGAAAATAAGTCACATTTAAAGAAGTCTGAAACAATAAGCAAAAACGTCAGAAACCCAGCAGATGCTGTTACGCAGCTTCACCAGCAAAACGTCACAAGCAAGAAAACCAAACCAAAAGTCCTAAAAAGCCGTCACAAAGCCACAGATCCATCAACCCGGGGAGAACGTGGATTTTCTCCCAGCTGAGGAGGGCGCATATCCTAAACAAGCCCTGTCGCCATGCCTCGTGTGTTTAGCTGTGGGATGAGGCGGATCAAGCGGCAGGTATTTGCTGACCTGAGGTCTGTAAAGGTCATACGGTGGGGGAGACTCTGTGTGCAGAGTGTCTGCTAGCTCTCTTAGCAGCTCAAATAAGACCCCCAGAGATCTCTCCCTGCCAACAATAACAGTGTGTGTGTGTGTGTGTATTGTGTGTGTGTTTGGTGTGTGTGCTGCGTGTGTCTGGCATGTGTGCATGTGTGTGGCGGGGGGGTCTGGATGTGTATGAGTGAGTGTGTTGCTCGTGAGGGTCTTGTGTATGTGTGTGTGTTTAGAGAGGGGCTTCTGTGAAAGGAGGAATGAGCAAATACAGAATAGAGCTTGACCTTCGTCAATAGCCAAGTGAAGGCGATCATAAAACCACAATCATAATAATGACGAACACGGCTTCATTTTTCTGTCTCCTGCTCTTCCTCCCCTCTCCCTCTCCCGCTGTCTCTTTCCCCCCCCCTCTTTATCTCCATATCCTCCTCTCTACCCCCTCTCTCTCTCCCTCCTCTTTCCCTCTTCCTTCCCCTGTCTATCTCCTTCTCCCTTTACCTGTCTCCTTCTGCCACTCCCACTCCATATCACTCTCTCCCTCTCAATTTCCATCTCCCTCTCTCCTTCTCTCTCTCCCTCTCTCAGTGATGCTAAAATATTTTTGACAGTTTCCTTCTAGTCCAGTACTCCCCAGTACAGATCTGTACAGCTTCACAACAACAGGAAGGCATTTAGATGGTATCCCAATACATGTATATTCTTATCACCAGTCTTGTAAAAACCATGTTACACTTTTCTTCTTGACACCTTTGCTTGTAAGAACAAAATAGTTACATTGTATTTTGACTCATTTACATTAGGGTGACAGCAGGTCAATTTTCATGGTGGCTTTTTGCTTGAAGCTTGACTGACCAATTATACAGTACAGCATTGAATATGAATATTCATTTTCTACAGGGATTTCAGACTGCCTTTAACGTGGCCAATATTGAGCGTCTTTTCCCAAGGGGATTCTGCTGGCCCTTATTTTATAATCTCAATTTATCACAGGGAGTTGAGTGTGAGTCATGGTTGAATTACCTGTGTGGGGAGCCTGTGGCTGCTGGAGATGCCTTATCTAGCTCGCTCTCCTTCTCTCTGTCTCTCTTCTTTACATCCTCTCTGTTGGGATTACTCAAAATGGCGTCTCTTCTTCCTCTCCCAGACCAGAGGCCTGTCCTTTAATCCCCTCCTCTCCTCTGACCTCCACCTCCCTACCCCCGGTCACCACCCACGCCCCACAACCGACCCCTTCTCCTTGCATGTCAAACCGCGAAGGGAAATGAGCCTCCCTCCAGTCTCACCCCACAAGCATCGCCGTTTCTCATCCCCCACATCCCCCGCTCACCCCCCCCTCCCTCATCTCTTCCTCCTCTCTGCCTCCTTTCTCCCCTGCCCCCCCTACCTCTCTCTCCCATTATTCTTTCCCTCACTCCTTTATCTACCCACTCTCAAAAGCCTCCAATTTGAACAAGATGGTCTCTGTCTCTCTCTCTCTCTCTCTGTCTCTGTCTCTCTCTGTCTCTCTCTCTCTCTCTCTCTCTCTCTCTCTCTCTCTCTCTCTCTCTCTCTCTCTCTAAGAAGCTCTTGAAAGCACCTTGAAACACTTGTTCATCAAAGTGTGTCAGAGGAGGAGAAAGCCTTTGGATGCGATGCAGTTTTGGCCATCTTTTGATTAAGGCATCTCCTTTTTCTTTTTTTGCCACCCTCTCCTTTTCCTTGCACGTGTTCTCTCCATCACTCGTTCCAGCTCTTGTTAGGTGTGTATGACTGTATAATAGCCTGTGCATTCCACTCCCATATGCCTGCACGATTCAGATGTTCCGGCAGAGAGTGTCCTTGATGCTGTGAGTCAAGGTAAACAGTGTGGGTCACATTTGCCAGTGTGGCACAGCCCCTCATTAGGAACGAGGCCGTCCCAGCTTGAGCACACACATTGAATCACTGTCAGTGTCAAGGAGAGAGGGAAGATAATGCTCCTATCCGATTATTACATTATCATAGATCTCACATGTGATCATGTCAAGGTCAGGGCTTCACACCAAGTTGAGTAAATGATCGACGGAATGTTTCAGCTGTTCACATACCTTTTTCACCGTTCAACTTTCCTTTAGCAATAATCAAAGTTCCTCAAGCTCCTCAAGTAAACGGGTAGCCTATCTCAACCGAAATCACACCAAAACGATCAGAAACGGTCTCGCCCCAACTATTACAACAGTATCATCCTTTTTATCTCTTTCCACCTTGTGGAGACGGATCACCTGAGCTGTGGATTGTCATCCAATCACAGCGGTCAAGGCCAACTTAATAGCACTATCTCACCCCCGCACCCCCTGGCTCCCCCGTGCTATGAGGAGAGTAAGCTGGACAGGGAACAAAGCTTAGCACGAGATTACAGCAGGCTCACACCAAAGCAAACAGTAGTAAATGATGTCGGTCGAGGCGTTTCACCTCACCTTACCCGGCAGCTCAGAACAGGCAGCCGCTCAGGGTGAACCTCACGTGCGTTTAGACTTTCTCAGCACATTGAACGAACCCGTCTGAATGATGGCCTGGATGGCTTATCAATCTGTTCTCTCTCTCAGACACAGTAGCGGGCTCTTTTTTTTTTAACGACGCAAAAGCAGCTTTCCCCAGATTGTTTTCAGCCCTAACCGAATCCCTGATCCATTTGCACAGACAATTACATCAATTACGGGTTTTAATCAGTGACCTGCCTGCTTTGGTACCAGACCGTCGTCACTGGTCATTTTCAGTGGTTCTCTGGAGGGCCTCGCCCGTAACTTCTTAATTTGTGCCAGCTGTACCCACATGGTACCCAGCTGTGGGGAGGAAACTAATTAGACCTCAGCCCCCACACACACATATTCCCACCTTGATTGTGCTTCTCAAAAAGTTGTTTGATTAATAGTTATGTCTTGCACCTTTCCAGATTGCATATCCACAGAGATATAGGTTTGTCTTGGGCAGGCGAGGGTGGGTGGTGGATGACTCAATAACAACAGACACCTACGAAAATAGTCATCGGTAAATGGAGTCAGGGGCCATGGAGACAGTACTGGTGGGATTTGAGATTCAGCAATCCCTGCCTGTGAAGACATCATCTCTGTTGTCTAGCAGTGGGTACAATGGTAAGTGGGTGTACAAACTAATTGCTTCTGCCTCTCTTCCTATAATTAAAAGCTGATCTCCCCCTGCGCCAACTGTTAGGGCACCCACGAAGCACTACCTCCGTTGAAAAACATACATGATTGTTTCCTCCCCAAATATTGCTGAAAGACAACAGGATGCAGTGCGATGCAGATTGGACATGGCTCTCTCAGCGCTCCAGTGCTCTCGTGTAGAAAAGGGCCTCTGGATTTCTCCAACCGATTGCATTCATGAGGCGGATGCAGGGATAAGCTGGCTTGGTGATACAAGCATCCAATTGCTTTCTTTAATCCTTTGGCTGAGATTTGAGCTGCGTAGCTGTCAGCAGAGGACCCTCTGAAAGTAACCCCTTATTTCCTTCCCCCTGATACTCCCACCCACGCACAACACAGACATAGTCTCTCTCTCTCTCCTCTCTCTCTCTCTCTCTCTCTCTCTCTCTCTCTCTCTCTCCCTCTCTCTCTCCCCCCCCCCCTCTCTCTCTCTCTCTCTCTCTATACAATATATTTTAGCTTACATGTAATTCCACTTAAAAAGTCTGGATCACCTCTTCAACTACACACTGCCCTCTGCTGGGAGGCCCCAAGTACTGCTATTGAAGAAAGAAAGAAAGAAAGAAAGAAAGAAAGAAAGAAAGAAAGAAAGAAAGAAAGAAAGAAAGAAAGAAAGAAAGAAAGAAAGAAAGAAAGAAAGAAAGAAAGAAAGAAAGAAAGAAAGAAAGAAAGAAAGAAAGAAAGAAAGAAAGAAAGAAAGAAAGAAAGAAAGAAAGAAAGAAAGAAAGAAAGGGTTGAGGAAAGCGACAGAGGGAGAGGACAGGGAGAGATGTATTATACAGTCATCACTTTAGCAGGTCCATTCCCTTCCCAGTCCATCTCCCTTCCAGTTCAGTCTTAATCTGGCAACTATCTTTAAACAAATGCTTCTTTTCTGTCCATGCTACTCCAGACTCTAGGTGAGGACTGCTTATTCTTCTGGAGGTCCTCTCAGAGACAGTGATGGAGCACTTGCACTCCTTCTCCAAACAAACCTGAAGCAGACATATATTTCAGCACAGTGTTTACCTCCGCTCCACAGTGAGAGTGTCATTCAACTTTTTGAAGCGTGTTTCACAATTCCATTTTAGGACCACCAGTGAATTTGCTATCTGTTTCTGTGAGCTAGATGCACTGCTGTGCAGGTTCTGTGTGTCTCTAGTTCTAACTGAGACAGTCATGCTTTCAGGTCTTTTGGATGTTAAGGGATGGGATGGGTAGTTATGTATAGTGCAAACCACAAGCGGATTGGATAACCCTGATTTAGGACAGGACAGGACTCTTTCTCAAAATCCTTTACTCCTCTGGTATTGTCTTCACAGCCATTGGGTGTGAGGGTCATGTAACGTGTTTGAATGAACTTTGCTTCTCTCCTCTTCTCCATTCATGTATTGTGCTGAGTAGCCCTGCCCTCTGACCTCTGACCTCTCTCCCTTTACCCTAACCCTAACCCTAACCCCGTCAGAGCATACAAAAGTCCTCATTAAAAGAGGGTGAAACAACATGATCCAAGGCTAATATTGAGTAGGAAAGGGCAGGAGACATATTTGACACAATGCCTGGGTTTCTATAACAACTCTGAAGCTCTGAATGTCAAGCTAATATCAGGATTTAAAGATCGCCCACTAGTACAAGTGGACTTTCAATTTAATCCGACACCTATTTCCACTCTGTTAAAAAAAAAACTGAGTTTTTGAAAACTTCTTCTGATTAATGAACTTTGAACAGTTCCCCCTCCTCTGTGCAGAGGCTTATGAGGTGTGTGTGTGTGTGTGTGTGTGTGTGTGTTTCTCCGTGTGTGTGTGCATTTGTGTGTGCAACCACATGTATGTGTGGACAGAGTACGTGTTTGTGTGTGCATATGTATGAATGTGCTTCCACACGTGCGTGTTTGTGTAGGTTTGGGCATGCAGTCATGCCTGCGTGTGTGTGTTTGTCTGTACCACATGTGTGCGTGTGTGTGTGTGTGCCTAGCCAGGAAGAGCTCGACAGTGATGTGGGTTTTTAAGAGAGCAGTCACTGATGAGCAGGCCATGTGCTGCACAGCCATGAGAGACCCAGCGCCTCGGGTCCTTCTGACGTCCGCTGCAAAGCCTGATGGGAATCCAATACCCATCAACGCTAGCTCATTTATTCCACAATAAAACCCGGTTTTATTTTTCCACTAGTGCTGTGTTCTAACTGCAACAAGATGTGGATGGTATCCTGTACCCTCCATCTTGGTTCTGTTTTCCTGAGTCTCTGAGTCTGAAGAAGGGAGGTTGCGGTCAATCTTTGTACAGATGTTTAACAGGAAAAGAGTCCACACTTTATTCATTGAACACACATTTCTTTGTTGTCAATTGAACGCTGACACTCTCAACACAACTGTACACGCAGACACACACACACACACACAATCACTTATCAGAAATCCTTTCACCTGCGTCAAATTGCTCTTTAAAGATGGTTTACGAGAGAGAGAACACACTGTTTCCTTTCTGAAGGCAATGTCAAGGCACAGGAACAGCATAGCTGGTCAAAACCACCCTCATTTGTTATTCTCAGTATCTTCCTTCAGAAACACACTGCCTTTCCTCTAACAAGCATCTACAGTTACCTCCCTTCTATCCAAACCTGCTATTATATACATTTACATCTCTATACATGTCTGAATCCGACCAGCTTTTGTTGTTTTTTGTGTGTTTTTTAAACCAAAACCCACATATTCTCTACTCTCCTGTGTGCAATTTGCAAGTAAATAGCTTGGCCCATTTTGCTGTGTTGATAAAACTCTCTCAGAGCAGAGGATGGAGGATAGGGGGTGAGCATTCCCGTGAGCTACATTTCTGACACTGTGTTGCTGACTCTCTCTGGTTTTTCATTCTCGGAGGTTTAAGAGGGGAGTTTAGTGCCACCTGCTTCCAAACACAGGATGCGGAAGCAGCCCCTTGAGGGCATTGACTCTGCCCTTTCCACATGCCAGGAAGCATTAGGACTGGACATAGGAAAAACACGATGGAATTTCTCAGTATTTGATGTTGAGGTTATGCATTTGCCCTCTCCCTCAACTTCTGTCGCAGCAAAATGGGTCAACTGGACAAATGTGTCTTGGCATGGTCACTCGTCGCTTTTAAGAATACACTCCTCGACCCACAAATATAATAGAACCACACATTCCCGTTTCATCCGGAGCCCTCATGCAACCACACAGCTTGTGTAGAAAGTGTTTCCGGGTGTTGTTGACGATGCTATCGACAAAACGAGTGTCGATGCCCGTGTAAGCTGTCGTCTTGGCAATCTGACAGCGTTTCTTTTGGGTTGGCATTGCTGTGCAGCTCACGAATCATTAGCCCAGTTGGCCCCTCAGGGAAGCCAGGGACCCACCAGGTCCTCTCCTCCAGGCTCCAGGGGGCTCTGGCCCTTGCAGAGCACAAAGCCCCCTGCTTCTCCAGAAGACAGAGGAACAGGAGCAGAGTATAAGTGGACATAATGGGCTGTTAAAATTTGAACCCCTATATCCCCCTCAAACCCACTGACCCCACCCCACCCCGGCTCCCTGGCTCCCTGGCTCCCTGGCTCCCTTTGGCCTTGCTGGTGGTTCCCTCATCTGATGGGAGCCATGAGAAGCATGTGAAATGTTGCAGGGTAATACATCTATGTCCCTCAACTCCAGTACAAACCAAGGGCATGGCTGTGTGTTGTGGCTTTTGTTTATGGTCAGAGGAATTTGAACTATGTAAGAACAAGAAAGAAAACGTATAATGAGACTGCCCCTTCTCTGGTGTTTGTTTAGGTCTATCATCTCCTTATGGAACTGTGGACAGAATACTAATGGATGAGTAATGGCTCTCTCCCTCCCTCTTTCACACACACACACACAGGCACTTACACATACACACACACTGTTATTTTCCAATGTTCAGTCCTCTTCGCACCCTCTCTTGTTACCTCTCCATCTCCTTTACACAATGTATGATCCACCACCCTGTGGACACGACTCTGTTTACATCCAGAAGTTTCCATATGCTGCCTCCGAAACACCCCAAACAGATATCTGAGACACAAACTACCCACTGCACTAACAACAAGGCAGAAATGATTTTAGAATGACTCCCTGGGGCATCAGTGAATACAGCCTCTCAGAACGTAATGATCCTGGACATTAATCCCACTGTGTGGGTGGACACCAAGCTGAAGACCAGGAGGGTGTCCATCTGATCTCCGCCCGTCCCTCACTGACGTGGGACGTTTCTGAATCACATTCCCCCCCCCCCCCCCCTGGAGGGAAATAAGAACGTCCCACCGTGTTATCAGCCTTTGAAAGTCTGCTTTGAGCCAGATTAAAAGGAGGCAAGATTTGACTATGGTAGGATTAGAGGTATATCTCAAGCATGGTGAGGGAATCTGTAAATCTGACTGTGGGGAGGGTTTAGTGGTGGAAAACTTGTTTCGAAGTGTAGCCATGACTTCTCCACGACCAGGCTCATGTTAGAGTCGTGAGCATAGTCGTGTTCACGTGGAACACCTCGACATTCCATAGGAGCGACAACTTGCGATTACACAATTATCCCGTTCAATCGGATCTCTAGTTGCCATTAGCCCCAGCCACGCTATTAGGGGGAGATTGGAATATAGACACTAAGTGCTGCAGTGCTGGCCATGGGTGCTCACGATCAATTAAACTTTCCATTCGACATCAATGGCTACATCAAAACACACATGGCCCACATGCGGCTGGGCTGTGGCAAAACAGACAGGAGCAGGCAGGCAATCACAAATCCCTTAACAACCACTCAGCTATGGGGTTTTAGTAGATTATGCTCTGATACTACAGGTCATAATAGAGGAAGCTTTACGGAACAATCCAACTCATGTCCAGCCACTGACGATTGAAGAGTCTGCTGGTTAATAATACAGGTCTTTGTATCGATTGGTTCCATCGATCTCAGCGCTTTGTCGCGTACATCACATTGTCTGTGTTCTCTCTGGAGCATTAGAATGTGTACGGTCATCACGTGATGTACATCAGAACTACTGTACATAGATGCTCTCCAATGTCTCTCTTCATCCTTCTCTTTCTCTTTCTATTATGCTCTTTCCATCTATGTATGTATGTGTCTATCTTACTGTCTTGTTTCACTCATACACACACACTCTCACTTTCTCACTGTCTCCCCCCCCCCCCCCCTTTTCTCTCTCTCTCTCTGGTGAGTTGGTGCGTGTGAGACACGATCATCACTCAGTTCATTAGAGAGACACAAACAGTCCCAGGTCCCCCACAGTGTCCTAACAGCAACCAGCACACACAAACACACCGAGGCTGAACCCCCTGGAGACCAGTTCTAGAGAACACACGTACACCACTTCACACACAAACTCCCAGCTTTACCTACACACTCGCCAACAAGACACACGCACACACTCCCAGCCTCACACATACACTCCAACACACACACACACACATACCCTGCATCACACACTTCAACATACACACACACACTCTCAATGTTTATAACAGGTTTGTTTTTGTAATTTGTAATTTCAAGTTCTTGTTCAAAGGTCTAATTGGAATTATCCTCAATGTAGAACTGCAGCGCCATCATATAATGTAATGACAACATAATACCGTTGGATTCACTTTACCAGTGTACCGACACACGACATAGCCCTCCCAACGGCCTAACCTTTGCCCTCATCCCCAGGGCTAGCCAATTGCAGGCCTGGGAGAGTGGGAGGCTAATGAACACATTGATCGTGGTCTAGGCCCTCAGGGTATCATTAGCATCCAGAGGATCAAACAGAACGTCAAGCCAATAAGGCATCTGACATCAACCAGATAATTAGATTCCCACAGATTGACCACTGCCACTAAAGAGGACCATTCCTTTGGCCTTCAAAAGGGTGTCAGAGTGGGAGTGAATTGGGATCAAAGGATGTGATGCATGTGAGTGGTGTGTAAAGATGGACATACAAACATAACGGATGCACACACACACACTCATTCACACACACATGCACATCACACATGCACCCCCTCCGTGCTACCATAAACACTCTCTCTCACATACACATACACACACACACACACTAAGCATTCTTCCTATTCATCAAGAAAAGGCATTACCAGCCCCATCAATAGAGCTTTTTTCCAAAGAGAGTCCCTCTTGACAATAGGCTAACAGCACAAGAGAGACATTCTCCCACCACTGGCTTAGAGGATTTGTTTTGTTGGTTCTTGGATTTCCTCTGTTTAGTCATAATGAGATAGCTCAATTATAAACCATACATTTCCAAGCTGGTACCAGCAAGCCGTCAGACCCAGTGGTACTGTCAAGTGGACAGAAGCATCCAGTGCTCTCCATTCCAGCTTCAAGACAAACCTCTTCAGCAGGGTCAAAGCTCTTGGCCTGACCACCCGTCCTCCATTGCTGGAGAAGGAGGACCAGCCTTTTCCACTGAGCCCACTGAGTACTCGAGTGATAGCTATAGATGAACAGTGATAGCTATAGATGAACAGTGATAGCTATAGATGAACAGTGATAGCTATAGATGAACAGTGATAGCTATAGATGAACAGTCTCTGCCAGGAGAGCCCATCCCCCCATGCCCCCCCCCATGCCCCCCCCCGATGCCCCCCATCACCAGCCCCTATGGAGGCCTCCCAGACCCCATCAAGTCCCCCTCTGTTTCATCTGATGTGAGAGGTCAGTATGCACCTCACCATGCAGCCACTCAATGTTGGGATCTTTGTGCATGTTCTTATCCCCCAAAGCCCCATTACAACACATAAACACTCTCTCTCACCCACACACACATAAACTCACACACCACACACTCGCCCTATAGACCAGAATTGGATCCTTTGAGAGGGCTTCTAACCCCCCCCCCCCCCCCCCCCCCCCCCGTGAAGCAACGCTTTCTTAGGGCTTCTGACAGCCTGGGTGTTGTTGCTGGGTGTCTTCCATGGGGAGCAGTCACGTGAAAGCTTTTCTATAGACTCAAGGGAGATATACATTGGCTTTGTGCTCCGTTCTCCATCCCACCCAGTTCTGTACATTCCGGTAAAAACACGTGATTAAATGTGAGAGGCAGCTGTTCAGATGAGAGGACAGGACCGTGTGTGTACAATGTCTCTTGTGTGTTCCCAAAAGGCAAGAAGAAAGTGGAAGGCCAAGCTGGCCCACATGGGACTGGTTATGTGAGCTCTCCCCCTTTCCGTCTTTGGCCCGCGTCCAGGCACATCCACAATGAGCTTGACTTCCCTCTGACCAAAGCTGGTTTCCTCCCGCAAGCTCATCCTCGCCACATCGTTTTTTAATCTCCCGGAGCTTTCATTAGTAGCACACCATGTGTTGATTCTAAAGAAATGAGCTGGCCTTCTCATTGAGAGCTCCAATGGGGCGCCGGGTGCTTTTGTACACAGTAGGAATGCCACGGCGAGGCGAGAAACGGCCGGTGTCCGAGTGGGGTTTCTGCTCCAGGGGTTGGGAGAGCTATGGCAACGGCAGTGTAAGGTCCACTCCGACCTCATAGAGCTGGTACAATGACGGCCCCCTCGGTTTGTCATTCAAGTCAGGTTTGACCCAAATTACAACATCCTGGGAAAGCTGGCCCTAACCTAGCACTGACACGCGTGAACACACACATGCACGACCGCTGGAAAAAAACGTTCGAGAAATTGGCGTAAAGCTCGCAGACGACGGGGCTACATCGATGCTGAAGAAAGAGTTTAGTGTGAGTGGTGTTGTTTAATATAGAGACCCTTCGAGACATTCCTTTGATGTGAATATCACGGATGAGTCACACAGTCATTGTTTCTGATGTTTCAAACGTAACTTCTTTAAGTAAGTTCTCACATCTGCCTGAACGCATCATTGTGTAAACCTCCCCAAAAATGTCAAGATCTGTAATGTTCTGCTACATCTGCTAATCTAGTTTGCATGTTGACTGAACAAAGTAGATGAACAGATCAAGCAACAGTAGGCATGCCAATCACAAACTGCTCCTGACTGGGGCACTAAAGCACAGACAGTGTGTTAGTCCCACTCATCAGCTGTGTTGAACAATATGAGGTCACCCCATCCAACCCTCTAGGTCCTAGCCCCTACATCCTAGCCCCAACATCCTAGCCCCTACATCCTAGCCCCTGAATCCTTGACCCAAAATCCTAGCCTCTATATCCTAGCCCCAACATCCTAGCCCCTGTACCTAGCCCCTACAACCATGTCTCTAAATCCTAGCCCCTGAATCCTTGACCCTAAATCCTAGCCCCTACATGCTGGCCTCAACATGAAGTTCCTCAGCTACTTCTTTTGTCAAAGAGGTGTGTAATTAATGAACTGGATGTCTGCCCAGCTAACCAACACAAAGAGAACATGTAGAAAGTTGGATGCTATCAAGTACACATCAGTGGTTCCAAGATCTTATAAAGCATAGGCTGCATTCCCCCACGTAACGTCTGTTAGGATACATCTTTATCTACCCAAATAGCTGGGCCGGCATCGTTTTTACCCTCCAGACTGTCTCTGTCCGCGTTTGTCAGTGCTGAAATCCCCCTTCTTTCCTACGCCCAACTCAAACAATACAGGCCAAGCAAACAAAAAGTACTTACTTTGAATGGGAGGTCTGGTAGTTGTGTTTATGCTTGCAATAGCTTCTCACTCTGTTCTCATCTAGTCCTTGTTCCTGTCACTCTCTTTCTCTCACTCTGTCTCTCTCAATATCCTTCTCTCTTGTCCCTGCACAAGGCTGGGCATACGATAGCTGGGTGTAGTTAGTTTGTGTGTAAGAGAATGATGTGTGTGTGTTTTCTCTCTTTTTTTTTGTAGCTGAGAGGGCGTGCTGAAAGCTTGGTTTCCTGACTCGTGATCAGCACTTCATTACCACAAGGTCACTCCAGGGACGGCCCACTTGGCAGGGGAGCAGCACTCAGAGAGAGAGGGAGGTAAAGAAGAGAGAGAGAGAAAGAGAGAGAGAGAGAGAGAGAGAGAGAGAGAGAGAGAGAGAGAGAGAGAGAGAGAGAGAGAGAGAGAGAGAGAGAGAGAGAGAGAGGGAGGGGGATACAAAGAGAAAGGGAGGGAGGGGGATACAAAGATGGAGGGAGGGAGGTGATGAGAGAGTGAGAGGAGGGAGGGAGGGAGGGAGGGAGGGAGGGAGGGAGGGAGGGAGGGAGGGAGGGAGGGAGGATGGGAGGGAGGGAGGGAGGGAGGGAGGTGATGAGAGAGTGGAGTGAGAGGGAGGGAGGGAGTATGAGCTCTTAGATTCAGAGTCCCACAACAGACAATGACAGAGAGAGAGAGAGAGAGAGAGGAGAGAGAGAGAGAGAGGAGAGAGAGAGAGAGAGAGAGAGAGAGAGAGAGAGAGAGAGAGGAGAGAGAGAGAGAGAGAGAGAGAGAGAGAGAGATGCTTTTAATGGACAGGGAAGAGTTGTGTTTGGGTAAATGTGGGTATACAGGCTGGGGAAAGCCACTCTTAGCTATCACATACACCCAATCAGTTTGTTATGCAAAACACAACATGGAGCCAGGGAACCAACAACTGTCAGCACACTCTGAACCAACAACAGGTTGCATTAGTATTACTTCCCACAGAATAGAACATTAACAAGAAAAAGCTGTTCTCATCTTTGTATTTTATTTAATTTCCCATCTTGACCATCCTAATGGATGTATTGTGGCTTGAGTTTGTAACAGATGGTTTCATGTGACCTCACAGGCAGCCCTGATCTCACTCTGCTTCTAACATGGACACCTTTGACACATTACAGCACCCACAATCAATAACCTCTGCCATTAGCTTTGTCTGCAGGCCATGTACCATGCTGATGTCAGACGCACACACACACACACGCACACACGCACACACACACACGCACACACACACACACACACACAGAGACAGCAATGTAGCCGTGGATTTCATAACAATGGCTCAGACCTGCCTCTGGAAGGGGGCAGGGGGGGGGGGGGGGGGCAATCAGCGATGCTGAATATGTTGCTGTTGTTGTTTTATTTGCTTGCTTGTTTGTTTCATTGATGCACTTTAGTCTAATTAGAAAAAAGACCTGTTGGTTCCAGATCTGGATATTACGTTTGTCAAAGGTATGAAATGTATATCTGATTCGTTCCTTTTTTCAGAGTACATTGGAAAAGCATTTGTAAGGTCCTCATGGGAATTATTGGTGATGTAAAAGCCAAGCCTCAAGCAGCGAGCTTCTCCACAGCCTTCCAGAACAGTCCTGCCACTCTGGACACAGCAGCCCACATGCAACAGGCCTCCAGTTGACCAGGGCATGAGAGAGTCAGCAGCAGTGATGGTCACTCCTCCTCGTGGTGACTCATGTTACCCTGGAGTGTGTGTGATCGTGTGATCGTGTGTGTGTGTATGTTCCCCTGTGGTCCTGACGCAACGCTGTGACATCCCCCTCTCATATTCCTCTCATCAATAATGAAGCATGTCCGTTATCCTCTCAGGCCCTCCCAGGAGTGTGCACCCCAGCCTGACCCTCTCCAGCCCCCCCCGATGAGATTCCCCCCGACTTATTGAATGAGTGCTGACAGATGATGAAGTGATAGGGTTGAGAAGCCTTGGTTATCTTATGGTTTGTTTGTGTCTGGTCGCAGTGAATGTGGGTCTTCTATTGCATCAAAACACCTTGGGCGCTCCTACTAAAAGCGGTTCAGAGACAAAAGCCTGACTGAGGAGGTCTCCTCGGAAAGGCAAGTTTCTCCTCTTCGGCTTTCATCTCTTTAGCAGGTGTTGTTCTTTCTGGACCTGTGGTCGAGGTCTTGCTGGCATGACAAATAGCGTTGTCTCAAACCTATTCAAACTCTGGCCAGAGGCTTTCCTACAACTGTGAGTACGTGTGTGAGTGAATATGTGTGTGAGTGCGTGAATGTGTGTGTGTGTGTGTGTGTGCACACGCATGTCTGTGCTCGTGAACATCTGTGTCTGTGGTGCTTGCCTCGTCTGATGAAATCGGATGAAATCAGCCTGCACCTCCATACTGACATATGAAGCTGCTGGCGGTTCTGGCCCTGGGACAGACTGGCGCACTGTCATTTGTAGATACAAACACCTTCGCTTGGGGGAAATTGCTGAGCTGAAAGGACTAGTGTCAGCCCATCTCTAAAAGGGGCACGAGGGAGAGAAGATTTGCTTCTTTTTTTTTACCTCGCAAATGTTCTATTTCTGCCATGTGTCTGTCTGGCAAATTGAGATTGAATTTATTACGTCTGAGAGAGGAAGTCTGCGCAGGTCCTCTTGATGGGAGCGGAGGAGTCATTCAGGCACACACACACACACACACACACATAGTCTGACAGCTACCATCTTTGCGGAGGGCTAGACCATGCATCTCAATCAGCCGGGGGAGGAGAGGGGTCTGGCAGGCAGGCAGGCAGGCAGGCAGGCAGGCTGGCAGGCAGGCAGGCAGGCAGGCAGGCAGGCAGGCAGGCAGGCAGGCTGGCAGGCAGGCAGGCAGGCAGGCTGGCTGGTCATCTTCAGAATCTTGTAGCATGGCTGCACCTTTCTGACTCACTTCTAATATAGACTAATATGAGGCCTCGTCTTTCACTCAGTGAACCATGATGCTCTCTACAATGCAATCAAATCCTCTGTTAAATTTATCCGCACAAATTGGCATATTTTAGTCCAGCAGTGAGACAAAGAGGAGAACAAATGAAATGAATGTGATTTAATGGTTTGAGCAAGACAAAGGGCCAGTCTGGTCAGATAATTTCTAGACTGGGTGGGGGTGGAAGGGGAGGGGGGGTCCTCAAGAAACATCTGGCAACAACTGGGCTTCTGAGAGGGACTTTCAAACCAATCAATACCAACAAGAGAGTGGTGTCAGTCTGTCTGTCTAGCCAATCAATACACATAAGAGTGATGTCAGCTTGTCCATCAATCGGTGTGTTTGTGTGTGGCGTTGTTGTGTTTCTGTACGTCTCAAACACATACTGTAAGTCACTCACCTTCTGCTCATCTGATCACTTTGTCACTCAAACTGTTTTCCAGTTTACAAACTGATGCCCAAGGAAGCTGCTCATGTTGATCAAGATCAAGCCGTCATCTGAACAATTCCGTCTCCAAAATCATTCTGTGTCTCTCATCAATTCAGCATGGAGTTATTAAAGAAATCCTATTATGCCAATTTAATTTCACATGAAGCTCAGTTTCATGCATAAATCATGAATTCTTGGTTGAATATTAATATTCATGTCTCTGTGGCACTGCTCATAAAAGTAAAGAGATTTTAACTCTGCATGATCATCCGTATCCTCATCTTCTCTTTTCTGAAACTCAGAGAACATTTTTAAATAATGTTCATTGTTCCATACATAGCAAGTAAAACGTTTTATCTCCATATTTATTTTGCATTTTATAGTATTGTGTGTTCAAATATACAGCAGCATACATACAGTATACTCTCTCAGTATGTGATCCAGTGGGAATTTAGTTATTGTATTGGTATTGTTCTTTGAATATCTAGTCTACCTTCAAAAGACAATGCCTAATAAGTGCATTATCTCCTTATAAAGTGAATACATCCTTCTGTGGACTGTCGGAGCATTCTGAGAGCTCCTGGAACAGAAACAGCACTCTCCGTCATCACTCTCCTCTCCCCCTCACCCCCCTTTTCTCCCCTGACCTCATCTCCTCTCAACATCTCCTCTCAAACCCCTTGGAAACTCTCCTCTTCCTCTCCTCTCCCCTCTTCTCCTGCCCTTGCTTCAAACAAACCCAAGAGCTTCATCGGTATAGAGCAGAATTTCAGTCTACGAATGGATGGAGCGAGAAACTTAATTTAGCGCTGACAATTAATCTGCAGGAGCCAAACACCCTGTCGTGGCCGGCGATGCGTGACAGCGTCGGCAAGGCAGCCCGTCGCGATCTGTCTCTCAGCCCGACAGCCTCGCCGGCCGCCAGCCGTTTATCCGCCCACATACGCCTCCCCAAAAAACTCATTAATCTTTAATGACTTCTTTCGGTGTTCCTGCTATGGCGTATATATGTTCCCATTAATAGGTTTCTCAACCTTATATTACATAGCAATTATAAACGTGAAAAATAATGTGTCATTTTTGCCTCAACTGAAATAGCTTTTTCTGAGGTAGGAAAGCTTTTTTGTAATATCAAGTGTGATATAAGTCTTTTCAGAGACCAGAGGTTTCCTTTACGTAAAATGAGATGAAACAGACACAACACAGCTGTTGGGAACACGAGTGAAGGTTGTCTGCTAACCTGGCAACCATGAATAACAGTGTAGGATAATGGTTCAGTAATAGGGAAAAGCCCTGAGGGAACCCTTCCTGTTGCTCTGTGTTTGATTGGTTCCTTCCCATTTGTTTCATTCATTCAATCCAAACCTTGAATTGGTGCTGTGAGCGTTCGAGAGAGAGGGTGATATGGCACCGTGACCAGTCATGGAACATTCCGGCACTGTAGAGGACCACTGAAAGACATCCCCAGCTTGCTGTCTAAGCACAAATCAGATCCCACACAAACTCACACACAGTCAGTCCTGGGCTAACTGGAATTCCAAAATGGCTGGGAGGGAGGCAGTTGCTTGTAGGATGCAAGGAGTTAGATGGCTGAGCGGTGAGGGAGTTGGGCTAGTAATCAGAGGGTTACCGGATCGATTCCCCACCGTGCCAAATGACGTTGTATCCTTGGGCAAGGCACTTCACCCTACTTCCCTCGGGGGGAATGTCCCTGTACTTACTGTACGTCACTCTGGATAAAAGCGTCTGCTAAATGACTACATGTAAATGTAAATGCTTGTGGTACAGTCCAGCACTCTGACCATGTTACTGGTTTGCAGCCCTTTATGAAGACAATCAGATTTTAGATGGACATGGATATCTTTGTAACAACATATTTGTCCATCTTTTGATCCCTAAGACTTCAACAGTTGGATGGCATAGCAGTCAAAATTGATTTGGAAAATGGATGACCCCGGCAGCCCGGATTTCGCCAGAGAAATGAGGAGCAGGTTGAGGCCTCACCGCTCCTTCTTCAGCCTCAGCCCTCCTGGTCACACAGACAGTCAGAGAAATCTGG
Source organism: Hypomesus transpacificus (assembly GCF_021917145.1). Classification (NCBI taxonomy): domain Eukaryota; kingdom Metazoa; phylum Chordata; class Actinopteri; order Osmeriformes; family Osmeridae; genus Hypomesus; species Hypomesus transpacificus. The sequence continues at coordinate 1,130,925 of NC_061066.1, forward strand.
AGCGGACTGGTCAAAATGACCTCAGCACTCTCTCACTCTCTCTCTCCCTCTATCGCTGCTGCCTGTGTCACTTGCTCAACTCTCTCTTGTTCCCTTCCTCCCCTTCCTCCATCTCTCTCGGTCTGCATCTTCCTCTCCTTCTACCTCACTCCTACAGGTGCACGGAGACTGCTGAGGGGTTTTGATTGGCACAGTGGCCCAAGCCCTCATTTTCTCAACGCCGCGGCTTCTCTCTGAATCAACAGAGCGTGTAAACACATCAGCTTAGTGGGAGCCGCCTTGGCCCTTTTGCAGGTGCTTACTGTCAATCCACACAGCAGCAAAAGTAAATACAAATCTACACCGAGCATCTAGTCCCAGCTGATCTATAGTCTTACTACTCCTTAACCAGCCGCTGTAAGCAATCACAGACACAAACATTGCTGCTGTGTTAATGAGCCACACTGCATCAATAGCAGGGATGGAGTTTAGACAAGTGTAGTTTGTTTGTATTAAATACAGCATGCAGCTCACTGATTCCTGTGAGAAAAGCTCTCTAAGTTCAGTACAGCTAGTGGGAGGATATGAGTTATAAAATGACTGAGACCATCCGGCAGGGGTGATGTAATCCCTAATCTAACAGGATTGCCCCCCGTATAATCCCACCCTAATCCACTGTAATTATGGACAATGAAAAGTGATCTCTCTTTAAACATGGATTTAAACTTTGATCACAATGTTCAGAGCTCATTTCGGCGAACATGCATTATTAATGAAACTGTGTTTCCCACCCCTAAATGTGAATATGTCTGGTGGAATAGAAGTGAATTCCTCCCCATGGCAATAAGGAGGACGACATTCCAGATGATGAAGAGACAGAAAGAGAAGAGGATCCGTTATTGTACAGTGTAACTTCATGAGAGAAGAATATTTGAACCTAATCCTTTATTTGATGAGAACTGAGAGAGTACAACTATGTAGTTTGCTCACTTAATTTCTTCCCAAAGTTTTTTCAGTGCCCAATGAAAATCAAGTGTAAGTCGAGCACGCCATGAGAGTATAAGCGTGATCGGTCATTTCTTTCAGAGGGACGCAATTTGGAAAGACCTACTGCCGAACTCTTACATGTATTGGGGAGGTACGGGTCACATTAAAAGCAGACATGACAAACGTAACAAAAGTGTGTGAGTGTGTGTGTGTGTGTGCCTACGCATGTACACATGTATGCATGTGTGTGATATTATTTGAATGTGTGGGTGTGTGTTTGTGGGGGTTCATTCAAGGCAACCAGTGTGTGTATCTTCAACCACATTGGAGTGTGTATTAGAGTCTGTTGGCATACTGATGACTGTCTGTCTGGACCCAGGAGCTGCTTGGCTTCCTCTAATGAGGGGAAGAATGACCATGCTGACCTTTCCACCCGGCACCACTCCGTCAGGAACCTGGCCGGACTGCAAAACAAACAGCCCACCACCAGCCAGCCTGCTAAGGAGGGAGAACAAGACTGTGAAAAAGAGCACATGGGATACTGAGAGAGAGACAGAGAGAGAGAGAGAGAGAGAGAGAGAGAGAGAGAGAGAGAGAGAGAGAGAGAGAGAGAGAGAGAGAGAGAGAGAGAGAGAGAGAGAGAGAGAGAGAGAGAGAGAGAGAGCGAGAGTCCGTCCTGACAGAAACGCTCTATTTCTCTTTCTTTCAGTCTGACCTGAGAAGCAAGTGTAGAGGTGTTGCTCATCACTTGTGTTTGTCCATCAGTCCCCACCGCCCTGGCCGTCTGAGCAGAGATCAGCCTCAGCCCACGCCGCCTCACACACACAGGTATGCACACACCACTTAATGTATCATGGACACATCAACAAAGACACTTTTTAACGTGGCCTGCCGTAGCATTGCTACTGAGTGGAAAACAGCAGCTTTCGTCCATTCCTCTTGCGAATGGATAATTTTATTTCACCTTGACTGGAGAAATTCGTTTAAAACTTGAGCTCCATCTTCATGGGGCAATTTGGAGGGTTGTAAAACGCGAGATACGCGTGTAATCACTAGTGCTATTATCCCTAACAGCGTGGTTATGGCTAAAAGCGTTGCGAAACACTCAATAAATCCTGACCTTCACTGGGCCCGTAGTCCAGGAGCGAACACCAACAAAACAATTATCTCGGCTCGTTTCCCCCTCTCCTCGTCCACCATACATCATTGTTTATCAAAATCGAAACCCCCTGTTCATTGAGTGTAGACCAGTCCCCCACCCACACCCCTCCAACCGCTCCCACCTTCCCCCGCCCTCAGATCAATGTCTGATTACTGTGTCCTCCCTCCCTTCACCGCCCTGCTCTCGGGGACCAGAGTGTCGTCAGTCGATACATCTGGCAGCGCGATTATGATCATCGTTATCAGTTAGCACAGGGGGGAAGTGATAGGAGCAGGCTCCATTTATTGGAAGCTTGTGATGCAAAAAAGTGCAGAAGTTGTTTTATGGACATTCAGACACAGTCCCGAGCTGATATGAATCCCTGTCCATCCAGCCGTGATACAGTCCTAATGTGAAGCGGGGGTGTGCCCCACACTTGATGGTTGTGTGGGGAGGAATAAGAAAGTGAATTCAAGAATTTATAACTCCCTCAAGGGCTTCACCTTTCTCCAAATGAATGCACTAAAATATATATATACACTTTTTTGCAAGTGCCTTAAAATATCGTTTTATGATCCACTTTCTGACAAAATCAAATACATCTCACTAGGTCGGCTTGTCTCAAGTCCACTTGAAAGCCAGATCAAGGAAAAACATGCCTTTGGATCAGCCTGCTCCCCATTTTATTTTCTTCGCTTTTGCAGACTAGCTTCTCTGCTTTTTATGGCCATTTAATGGTAAAAATCATTAGGCCTAGAAGCTGACATTTAAAGGCAGGAGACGCGCAAGTCGTTTAGAGGCAAATCTCGCTCAGTGGAAATGTCAGACTAACAAGGTACAAATCCTCCAGAACCTTCATCCACGACACATTCAGCCGCTGTATCCCCGGTAACGCCACAGCGTCTCCACGCCCACGGGAGAGGGGAGGGGGGCCGGGCTGCTGGAGGGATACACACTACTATCAGCCATTCATCCAGACAGAGCAGCAATCCAGAGGAGCACAGGTCAACTGCCATCTGCCCACACCTGCCTTTCTATTCAAAACCCCATCCCTGATGACTCAAACATCCTCCTTTGAGGTTCACTCAATGGTACTGCACCATTATCTGGTCGCCCTCAGCAAGCTATTCTGAAGGCTTCCTGGTCTTACAGTAAGAAGGCAGATAGATGAGGGTTGGGGGGCGTGAGGAAGGGAACTGACGGAGGTGGAAAGAGGCCAGCGTGTTAGCTCATCCAATCTAAAACCTCCTTGGGGAGAGATCACTAATAAAAAGAAAATAGCTTGTCCACAGCGGAGCAGCCATTTCACAAGGGACAAAAGGTTGCTGGGACAGAGAAGAGTTATGTGGAGCCAGGATCTGATGCTCATGTGGGGGTGTTAAGGGGCTAATGTAGTTTGTGTGTGTGAGTGTGTGTGTGTGTTTGTGTGTTTGTGTGTGTGTGCGCATGTCTCTATGTCTGTGTGTGTACAGTAGTTTTGCTAGTGTGCTGACTGCCCTAATAAAAGTATTATGTTCATCCTGTTTTCTTGGACCCTGTCAAGTTAGTGACAGCTGCAATGTTTTTTTTTTTTGCAAAGATTTTATCAAGACAAACCTCTCCAGTCTGAATCAGCAGTGTGGAGTGCAGTGAGGACCAATGAGACCCTCACATCTCATCACACACACTAGTGGACAGCATATTCTCCACCAATCACCATTACCCTTGATCATGAATAAAGCCATGCATTCTCAAACACCCACACACTGTCATGCACACACACACACACCCACACACACAAACACATCAGTGTGTCCCTGATCTCTGCCTCTACACACAGTCAGTGTCTGGGGGCTCGTAGGGTCGATGGGGGATTATATGGTCCCCTTTAACGATCCTCCTCCTTCACGAGTCCCTCCAGCTCCCAGCCAGTGAGGGCAGACGCTGTCCCCCAGGACAGGGCTTAATGTCCTCTATCATGTGACTGGGGCCCTCTGATGTCATAGTGGAGGATATGGTACATCTATCTTGGCTCTAAGGAGACTCCAGTGTCCGTGGCAGAATGATAATACAGATGGAAGATGAAGTTCCTCAAAGCAAAAGGATCTGGATTATTTGTGTTAGCCGTGCAACAGTTCATGATAACTGAATGGTCGTATGACACTGTGTGTGCTGGTGCAGGGTTGCAGGGTGCATACTCACCCTACATCTCTTATATGAGAGGATGGACATTTCTCAGTGCAGGACCTCTACCACACAAACAGGCATGCACACAGACACACACACACACACACACACCACCAGCAACCACCTCGCCTCCATGTCCTCTGCCCTCTCTAGTGAAACATACCTCCGGCTGTAGACCCTATGGGTTTGCCACTAAGGATTTGACACGTCGCTGGTGACAGCTAGGCCCCGACCTGTTTCCACAGGCTACATAACCTGCATGGAGATGGTATGTCTGTGACATTGATTTGAACCTGTTTTCTATATCAGAATGGCCACTATGATCCCAAACCCTCCAGTAGCTTGGCGGGGCCCTATGGTGAATGAATTGTATCTGACGTTTTCTACTCTCGCCTCGTGATTCCATTACAGCCGTCCCTCGTTCTCCAAGTTCAGAGTGGCGGCAGGAGAGAAAGATCCATAACGTGAAACACCATTTCCGCCGAAACGATTGGAGGCATCTCCTTGTCACAGGGACCGTGTTGCTCTTCTTCAGTTATTTCACAAACCGCACCTTACTGTAATAAAGATTTGAGTCATAGTGGGTGCACAAATTCATATCGAGGAAACAACCATGGGATCACTCTCTATTCCTCTGCCAGAACTTTCACGGAAAGTAGAATTAGGTTGCAGAGAGTGAGTGTGCTGAATTGCTCTGTCAGGTCCTGGTTATTGAATTGATGCTGCTCCTTTAAACTCCTTTGGGAATGATTGGATGTGTGTGAGGCTGCATATTGCTCACCCAATATATCTGTGGCTTTTCTGAATCTTGTTCAGGGGTGCTGCGTGTGTGTGTGTGCGTGCGTGCGTGTGGGAGACTGAGAGGGGTTGGAGGTGGCTGGCGACCTTCCAGAGCCACAAGGAGAAGACTGAGCCAAGGGCTTTCCACCAACCACTCTAAATCAGATTGACCATACCTCCTCATTCCCACTGCAGGCCAGATGTGTGTGAAGGGTGATTGCATTTGTGTATGTGTATGTCTGTGTGTGGGTATGTGTGTGTGTCTGTGTGTGGGTATGTGTGTATGTCTGTGTGTGGGTATGTGTGTGTGTCTGTGTGTGGGTATGTGTGTGTGTCTGTGTGTGCTTGGAGGGAGGACATGTGGTGTGTCTCTGGTCGGAGAGTGTGTATTCACTGGCTGCGTCAACTCACCTGTATTTCAACCTGGTGTCAGTCTGAAATGACTTCTGGTGAGACTTTTCCAAACTCTTGCCCTAAACATCAGGAAACTGTCATTTTCCCCCGACTATTTTTGCCGTTGGGCTTGACAGTGTCGTCTGACTGAGATTGTTGTCAAATGTTTCTCTACCATTTCAGCTGGAGCTGAGGAAAAATGTGAATCAATATGCCTGAAAAAGGTAACTTGTGGTGGGCAGCCCTGGCAGGCATGGTGAAATTGTGCATTTAATCCAATTTAAATGGAGGCCTCAATTCATGTGTGAAAAGTTGAAATGAAAGCATCCGGTGATGAAATGGATGTGCTCGGGGTTTCTATCCTTTGACGATGCTGGTCCTCTTTGCAGAGGACGTGGAGGGCATGGAAATGATTTGTTGACAATTCACAACAGTTTTTTTTACAGATTGAATAAAGATAAGAGAAAGAGTATGATTTAGCTGTGCTTTTTGCCTCTTCACTTCATCTCTGCTGCAGCAATTAAAGTAATGCCATAATAGATACTGTTGCTAAAGGCTTTGCGCTCTGCTGATGTTTGTGTTGTTATTCTGCGATCAGAAGAGTCAAGGCTGCAGTACAATTTCTACCGAGCTAATAATCACAAGGGGGATAGTGTAGGGGTACTGTTGATACAAGGCACTGTGGACTGTAGCCAGTCAGCTGAGGCACAGCATGTAGAGAAGTCCTGGGAGGATTCCAACTGTCAGCACCTGGAGTCTGTTATCACATCTCTCTCTGTCTTTCTCTGTTTGTTTCTCCATCTGTACTCTCTCTCTCTCTCACACTCTCCCTCCTTTATCAGTGTTTCCTCTCCTCTTCCTCTCTTTTTCTCCCTCAATCTATGTCTGTCTCTCTGTCTTTATCTCTCCCTCACCCTCTTTCTCGCTCTTTTAGCCCTTTTCAGAACATTCATAACTAATAGTTATCTATTCATTGGTTAGCGTCCACCTTAGCAGAAAAACACTGCAAAGTAATAGAGTATTGACTTGTTGTCATATATTTGTAAATAGGTTTATACAAGGACAAAATAAATATGACTGTTATGTTCTATCAATAACAGAGTTTAGTATGCTCTCTGAGCTACTGTCATCAATAAACTCCCTGATATAATCTCTGCAGTTTGGAGCTCCACACTGCTGCAGAAGGGAATCAAGTCAAGGGTGGACCTCTCGGGGAAAGACTATCAGTTTAACTGTGCCTTTTTACAGCTCCCACATGAGGGTGAAAACAGCTACCGGAGGTGCTCTCCGTGCGGTATCAGTCAGTAAGACAAGATTGGTATAACTTGTGGATGTCCACCTGATGGAGCTCATTGGAGTCTCAGGGATTGACTGAGCAAGGCTGGCCTGGGCTGTGCTGAGTTAGGCTGGCCTGGGCTGGGCTGGGCTGAGCAAGGCTGGCCTGGGCTGGGCTGGGCTGAGCAAGGCTGGCCTGGGCTGGGCTGAGCAAGGCTGGCCTGGGCTGGGTTGGGCTGAGTTAGGTTGGGTTGGGCTGGCTATAAGCTTGGCTTGACTCAGAAGGATTGTGTTTTCAAACAGTTTCAGGTCAAAAGAAAGGGACGAAGAAAAACACTCTTCTGACATCTAGTGGTAAAATACTTCTACTACAATAAAAATTAAGTGTACGCGTATAAAAGTGTGCGTGTGTATGTGTGTGTGTGAGAGGGAGAGAGAAACATGCCAAATACATGTCTTTACTGATAGAGTTGGTAACATCGTGAAATCCTAAACAACTGATCTCCAGAGCAATCACTCCCTCTCTCAAGGCTGTGGCAAGCACGAGAGCAGATTACAAGTCAGACTGCGTGTGTGTGTGTGTGTGTGTGTGTAATTATGTGGTTTTGGGTGTAGAGTTTCATGTCCTGAATAGTCCTGGCTCAAACATGCATAAACATATCAGTGACGTGTGGAAAAAGAAAGGCGGGACTAATTATTATCAAGCATAGCTGCTTGGATCCGTCTAGAGTAAGAGAGTCATACCACTTCCCTGTTCTTGTTCTTTTTTTTTACAAATGGCGACTAATGTGTCTCTGCTGGAGGAACACTTGTCCTGTCCCATTTGCTGTGGCATATTCAACAACCCTGTGGTGTTACAGTGCAGCCATAGCTTCTGCCATGGGTGTCTGCAAGAGTGCTGGCAGGACATAGAGAGTGTGACCTGTCCGGTGTGTCGGAAACAGTGTTCTACTGAGGAGCCCAGAGTGAGCCTAGCCTTGAAGGGACTCTGTGAATCCATACAGAACAAGAGTGAGACGCCCATAGGATCTCAGGACGTCTCCGGATCTCAGGACATGTGCCTGCTACATGATGAGAAACTCAAATTGTTTTGTTTTGAGGACAAGCAGCCCATTTGTGTTGTTTGTCACACATCCAAAGCACATAAGGGTCATGAATGCTATCCCATTGGAGAGGCTGTTTCTGAACTGCAGGTGAGATAGAGTATAGTTTTTTTTCTCTTATTTACTGTTAATCAGATACAATGATTATGTGTTCATTTAGCATAACTTTTTATCAGCAATTAATCTATGGGGTATACTTTTGGTCAGATAAATGCCTGCTGAATTGGTTATGACATAAATGTCAAATCAAAAACAGTTCTTTGTTTTGTTGTCTTTGTAGGTTGTGTCAGATACACTTTGACAATATTAAAATACAACCTTTGACTCTAGGGTGAAATCAAGGCTATTCTGCTGAAAAACAAATGTCTAATGGAGCCAGCAAAGGTGGAACATAAAACCCTGATGGACCACATAACGGTTGGTATTTTTTTTAAACTTTTTCAAATCATACAGCGAAAAATCAGACAGCGAAAAAGACTCTTAACACTCTAAAAAATTTATTTTTTTGGTTTCTTCAGTACCAGGGACAACGTGGAGAGGAAACGATAAGAGCCCAGTTTGTTAAACTACAGCAGTTTCTGGAGGAGGAAGAAGCTGCCAGGATAGCTGCTCTGAGGAAAGAAGAAAATCAGAAATATGAAGTAATACGAGAAAGAAATGACACTTTGACCAAGGAGATGTCGTCCTTTTTAGAGACTTCTTCAGGAATCAGTAAGGACATGGAGAACAATGTCACCTTTCTTAAGGTACAATATGACTTGGGAACCTTGGGGACGATTAGGAGTTTTGTCATACTTGGTATGCAATGTAAACATGTGAACAGGTGTACAGTGAGAAATTGAAAAACGTATTAGTGTCCAGTTGTTCCCTATAGAATGGGTGTTAGAAGAATTGAGTTGTTTCTCATTTTTAAAAATGTTGTTTCTACAGAACTACAAGTCAATACTAGACAGGTAAGTCCTGTTCAATCAGTTGTTTTTGGGACTGAAAATGACTCAGTTGGTAACCACACCAATGATATTTATAACCACAGAGCAAACAGCACCTCTCAGCACACACCTCAGCAGACTGATCCAGGAATGTTGATTGACATGGCCCTACACGTTGGATCTCTAAAGTTCAAAGTCTGGTCCAAGATGACATCACTTCTTGAACACAGTAAGTTTGTTCATAGAAGACAGCTAAGAAAACACCTAAAATTACATCATTTCTTCATTTTATTTAGCCTACGCTTTTATACAAACCAACGTACAAATAGTGCATGTAAAAAGCACAGCAGAAGATCAAGGATCAGAAGTGCACATTCTAACAGTATTTTGGTGGCCTGAGTCAAGGACTGGTTTGTATTATAGTAGCCACATCACACCATTTGTGTAAATGTGTTTCTGTACTGTCCCTTTCCCAAAGATCCAGTCACAATGGATCCAAACACACTCTGCAGGAAGCTCATCCTCACTGATGACCTCACCAGTGTGACATATAGTGAGGAGACCCAGGCATGGCCAGATGTTCCTGAGCGGATGTGTGCAGGGGTCTTGGGGTCTGAGGGCTACAGTAAAGGCAGCCACTACTGGGTTGTGGATGTTGGAGACAGTGACAACTGGACCTTAGGGGTGGTCAAGGAGTCAATTGCACGCAAAAAGATGTTGAAAATGGTTCCTGAAAGTGGACTGTGGAGCATCAGGTTTGTCAGTGGGAAATACAAGGCAGGTGTGAAAGCACGCTCTGCGATACATGTAGCTGAGCGCCCTCGTGTGATCAGAGTACAGCTGAACTACGACAAAGGGGAGTTGAAGTTTTCAAATCAGATAACCCAAACAGAATTATACACTTTCAACAACAAGTTCACAGGGAAGGTGTACCCATACTTTAATACTAGCAGCCTTAAATGTCCACTGAAGCTTCAGATATTAGACTTGCGTTTTGGAGGCGTTCAATAACTAACTTTTTGGCTGAGGAATGTTGTAAATTACTCTTGTGCTACAAAAGTGATGCCAAATGTTAGATTTATCTGCAAACTGTTGATCTCAACATTAAATCGTTTAAAGTTAATCTGTTCATCTGTTTCTCTTGTATTTTTTTTTACATGTAACGAAGGCCCACAGAAAATTGACAAATCCATTCAAATACACTTCAGGCAGTTCTATTTATCCACCAATGATGACCCGAAAATGGCTTGACATTTTAATGCCTGAAAGTTGTTGAAGTTAAAGTTCACTACCAGGTATTACTACCAGACGGGGATAGCTTTTTGAAATCTACAGGCTATGTTTTACTTTAATAATAACGGAGCAGTCTGCTGCCTTAATCAAAAGTAGTTTGTAACTGTAAACTGAAATATTGGTGCATAGTCTGAGATTTTCTGTCCATTTTAAACATTCTATACTATTACAAGATGTGTTGCTTCATTGTAGTGTCACACTTGAATAAAACATCTTACCTTGGTAATTTAACTCATTCTTGAGCTAAGATGGTTTACGTACTGTTGTGATATTTTCAACCGGGGACAAAACAAAAAGATTAACGGGAAACTTTCAATCAAAGATTTGAGTAAGTGCTTTTCTTTAAAGGGTTAAAAAGCCGACCACTTGGCTCCACCCCATCGGATGATGACTCATTTTAACAGGAAGCAGGAAGTCGAAACAACTTCAGTGTCGTAGCTTGTTTTTCAGCTGTGTCTTGAAAGGTGAGTGTCTCTAGAACGTTTTTTCTTTTCTTTTTTTTTTCTTTTACAAAACGCAAACATATTTCGACAGCATGTTATTTTAAACAGTCAAGTGAAAAGAAATATGACTCCCTCCAGAGTGTTTGTGTGTGACTTAATCGAAGGCAGTTTTGTCTGTTACACTTCCAGCTCCTGCCTTTGACGTACACACCTTACGATAAGGGAAGCCTGGATGGCAGTCGCCAGACTCTCTCTCGCAGAGGTGGATCTCTCCTGCCCCATATGTTGTGACATCTTTAGGGACCCTGTGGTCCTCAAATGCAGCCACAGCTTCTGCGCCTCCTGCCTGCAGCAGTACTGGTCTGGGAAGGGGTCCTGTCGCGACTGCCCCCTCTGTAGGAGGGAGACTGCGGAAGAGCCTGTGGCCAGTCTGACCCTGAAGAACCTGTGTGAGTCCTACATCCAGGAGAGTGAGGCCCAGGACTCAGCAGGCGAGCTGTACTGTGAACCAGGGGAGCTATGTGCTCTCCACGGGGAAAGGCTCAAGCTCTTCTGCTTGCAGGACAAAGTGCCAATCTGTGTGGTGTGCCACACCTCCAGGAAGCACAAACAACACGAGTGCTGCCCTGTCAACGAGGCTATCGTGGAAATGAAGGCCAGTAACCTCAAACGTCTCTGATTACTTATTGGGCTTCGATTGCACACTGTATATTGGTGTTAAGTTAGGTTTGGTTGGAATAATGCTTTTAAAGTTAAGCCTGTTGATATTTACTGTTGCCTTTTGGACTTGGATGTGAAACACTGTCTGCTTTTGTAGATATTTGTAGAGTTGGCCCAGATACTTATTCAGCCTCGTCTCTGAAAGGACTGGAGAAAGAGGCTCACATAATCTAAATTCTACGTTCCTATTTTGGATAGGAGAAGATCACGTTTGCTCTCACCTCTCTGCAAGAGAAGAAGGAATCTTTTGACAAAACGAAGCAAAGCTATGAGAACATAACTACACACCTTCAGGTAAACGCTGATGTCGATCACTCATTAAAAACTCTTAATACCGACAGTATTATAGAGGAGCTGTTTTTCAGGCCCAGGCCTACTTTGTGGAGAGGAGAACCCACGAGGAGTTTGAGATGCTCCATCAGTTCCTCAAGGCAGAGGAGGAGGCTAGGATGGCCTCACTGAAGGAGGAGCAGGAGAGCAAGACGGAGAGGATGAGGCAGAAGATTGAGGAGGTGAACCATAACATAGCCGCTCTCTCTGACACGATAAGATCCCTCGAAGCAGAGATGGCCCTGGAGGACATCTCCCTCCTGCATGTGAGCTCGTCCGCGGATGGACGTCATTTGAATGATCTTTTCTAGGTGGATTACCAAAGTGCAATGGTTTTTGTTTGTTAATATTTGTCTTTTGCTCCCCCCAGAAATACAAGAAGACCATGTCAAGGTATGTTTCCTCATTTTTGTTAGTGCTGACAACCTATTTTGCCAGTGGCCTTGTGCGTTTCCAATCAAAGTACTTTATTTTGTGTTGCAGTGCTCAGTGTACACTACAGGAACCAGTTGTGGATCAGGGATGCCTCATAGATGTGGCCAAGTACCTTGGTTCTCTTAAGTACATGGTATGGGAGAGAATGCGTGGGATCATTAAATACAGTAAGTACATAAGACCATGATATAGTGTGTATATGTACAGTACAGTCTGACAGACTCAGTAGAACCCAAGACATGACGGCAGCACGGCTTTGTCACTTCATCGGGGACTAAAGATGTGTTGTCACACTCTCCTCAGCCCCTGTGACCCTTGACCCCAACACAGCTGCTCCTTGGCTCCTCCTATCAGAAGACCTCACGAGTGTGAGAGACAGTGATGACAAACAGATGCTTCCGGAAAACCCAGAGAGGTTTGACCCTGATACTGGCGTCCTGGGCCACGAGGGCTTCACCTCAGGAAAACACACCTGGGATGTAGAGGTTGGGGAGAACACCGCCTGGGTCCTGGGTGTGGCCAAAGAATCTGTCCTGAGGAAGGAAAAAGTATCCTCAGTGCTGAAAAATGGCTACTTATCTGTTTACTTTTACCACAAGATGTATTTTGCAGGAACCTCCCCCCTAACACGTCTTAACCTGAAGAAGAAGCCTCACAGAATCAGGGTGCAGGTGGATTGTGAGAGGGGGAGAGTGTCTTTCTCTGATCCGGCAGACAACTCCAACATCTACACATTCAAACACATCTTTTCTGAAAAGGTCTTCCCCTACTTCTGGGTTGGATGTAAACAGTGTCCTCTCAGGATTGAGCCACTAGAGGTCTCTGTAAAAACGATTGATTGTAGTTGAGAATCTCAATTCATAATATATTTATCTTTTGAAGTCTAATTGATTTATTATTTAAATAATATAAGACAGCACTTACACATATTCTGAGATTCTATCCAATTATTAATTGCATGTCACTACACTTAAGATTGTATTTTCCGATTGTTATTTTTGTTTTGTTTCAGATAATATAATTGTGACAATTTGTAACTGTTTGTTCGAGCAAGAATAAAAGCATGTCAACTTGAAATGTCATTTGTTTCGTTTACTTGTAATTGATGAATATAATCATTAGTATTACTATTACTACTTTGTCTTTCGTTAGAGGGCAGCTGGAATAAACCACTCTTGGAATTTTCAGATCCACTGACGTGAAAACCCTCAGAACGGCTAGAATCTAAAATCATTTGTAAAATTATCTTGAGGGCACCTACTGCGGAGGCCTACATTTAATTATGTTAGTAGACGAATGTTTCAGTCCACCATCGTTTAACTTTTAGGCCTATTAACTTAAGCAAAGATAGCTTCTAATAGGACAGTCGACAAAGCGGTACAGTAACGCACAACGCAGTGTAAGGAAGAAGACAGAAGTAGGCTAAGTCTTATACCTATATTATAATCGTGTTAGAAGGAATATATTGTTATTATGGTTATGTATGTTTGTATAACGTTTTTAAGATGGTTTGAATGATTATGTTTGACTTAATGTGTAAACCCGTCACTATGCCCTCGATAGCCTCTTCTCTCAAGCGTTAGCAAATCGCACATGTATTTTTCTTTCAAAGGTGAGCAAAAGGACAGCTTGGACGGTGACCATTACTTGTGTCCCCAGGGCTTTGCAACAGAAACCATCGAATTAATTATTAATTTTAGATGTACCCTTGCAGTTTTTAAAGTAGCTAGTCCTGCTTTAAACTCGTATTTCTCTACAGATTATAGAAGAAACTAACCTCTCAACAAGCAAGATGAAAAAGAGAAAGGAAAGTGAGATTTCACGCAGAGATTCACCTTCAGAGTCACCCAAAGTCAGCTTCCTGAGCTCCCATCTTCTTCTTCTGGAGATAGCCTCTGACACCAACACCAGCCTTCCAGTGTGGGACAGTATTCGCTCACAACAAGTGGACATCGGATGGACTGTGACACCTTACAGTATCAATGTTTGTTTCACTCCTCTCCTGTCCAAGCCAGTGCCAGACCCAGGGTGTGGCCAAATCAGTGTCATACCCAGGACCACCCTGGCCCCAACCCAGCCCCAGACCGGAGCCGTCAGCCTTCAACAAATCATCATCCAATCACTGTCTCCATACGCAGGTTCCGACCCAAACACCCCTAATGTCCTGGTCACTTTCCCCCAGAGCACCCTCCAGATATCCCCACCACCTCACCCTCCCGGCCTCCCCACCCCCAACCAGGTCCTCATCCCCAACTCCGTCATCCTCCCATTGCCTTTTATCATCAAGCAACCTCAACTTCCAACTCAGACCAGCACCTCTGCCAAGAAAGATAGCGCCGTAGCCTCTACAAGCTACCAGGCCCAGTTCACAACCTCTACTCCACCCCTGTCTGCCTGTCGCCTCTTCCACACCAAGCACTCCCCTGACATCCAGATATGCGAGCACTTCCTGATCAACGATTGTTTCCTTGGGCTCAAGTGCAAGCAACATCACACGTCGTTCCCCTTCCACTGGCAGCTGCGGAACAGCACGTGCGATCAGTGGTTGGACTTTTCCACTTGTAACCAGGTACGCCTGGAGAGGCTGTACTGTAATGTCAGCAGAGACGAGATAAGCTTGCGTGATGGGTGAGTAGAGTAATGCAGCATTCTCTAATACACTATGGACATTTGTGGTTTGTTTCTGCCTTAATTAGCCAGCTACTGTAACCAATATGTTATTGTTGCTCTGTATCTTTTTGCCCATTGTGCCTGGTAGCTGAAGACTTTAACTCTTACTGAATACTGTTAAAACTATGTCCATGATCTTCTGCCATACCTTCTATGCACTCTTTGTTGTGTCTTTTTGAATGAAAGTATCTGTCAAATGAATGAAATGTATGCATTTATTATGTCAAGCGTATTCAGCAATGTGAAATCTTGTGTCCAATTCACTTCATTTGGACATCATTTCCCAGCAATATGTGTTGTGAATATCTTCCAGAATGTCTGTAGTCACCTTGTCGTTTGACACTATGGAGGTTGGCAAATCTGAGAAGTATGACCTGGTGAGGCGTCTCTCCAACACCTCCAACCGAATCTGTAACCCCCACTTCCCTACCGAGTGGCACTTTTTCTGGTGGAACTACCTCAGCTGGGAGGAGTACAAACAGGTAGGGCTACTGTGCACACAACCACACACATACACATACACACGCACACACACACACACACACACACACACACACACACACACACAGAACCACACAAACACAAACATTTCCACGACCACACACAAACACATTGCCTTGGCTTCTTCCTCTGTACCAGTCAAACTCTTCTTCTGTCCTTCGACTGCATGTCATTAATACTGAGCTTTAGTGATAGCAGAGTGTTTGTGATGGCTTTGGCAGGATGTGTCTAAGCTCCTTCTGGAGACGATGGCCAGTGAAAGACTGGACTGTCGCTTCCACATCGGATCCCAGGAGTACATGGTGAACTTCCTCAGCATGACCCAGACCAATGTCACCACAGGCTTTGAGCGCAGGATCCGATGGAGACCGGCCTACCGTTCGGTGCTCGACATCCTGCCTCACCTCAGGTACAGCCCACTGCTGAGTGGGGCTGAAGTTTAAATGGAATGGGAACAAATACAACATGTCTGAATGTGGGGGGGGGGGACATGTCAACCCCATACTTAGTGTAATCTAGATAGTGTCAAGCCCAATCTGGGGAAATCTAGACCACAGACAATACTTTTACATCGCTCCGACTTTCCCCTCACTGCACAGGACAGGCGTTTTGACTGTCCCCACTCCTGCTGATTCCCCGGCGGGTAACTTCAGCGTGGATCCCCTGAAAGAGTTCTCCACCTGGTACCCTCCCACGTGGGCTCCAAACCCCGAGCAGAACAGCATCATGGTGGACGTGCCCCCCTTCTCTCCAGTCTACCAGAAGATCTACCGCCTGTTCCACCAGAGCCTGCCAGAGACCAGCGTGGAGATCCTCAACATCCTGCAGATTCAGAACGTCCTCCATTGGGACAAGTTCCAGAGGTATAGGAAGTGACCAATACCTACTACTTTACAAGTTTCACAATGAGTAATGCCGCCAAGTCAATGTTAATCCTATAGCACATTTAAACACAACAATGTATAATCATGTGAGTGTCTTTCCGAATGTGTTTACCGGTAGTTACCTTGTGCTAACAAGTCTGTGTTGCCCCAGACATAAGGAGCACATGCTGAAGTGTGACCCCAAGGCAGGGCAGGGGCTGGAGCGCCACCTGTTCCACGGGACCCCAGGCACCAACATCCAAGACATCTGCCACAACAACATCGACCCGCGTGTCGCCGGGGTCAACGGCGTGTCTCATGGGTACGGTGCCTACTTTGCCTGCGACGCTAGATACTCCAACACCTACGCCACCCCGTCTGGTGGCAGCCTGACCCAACACATGTTCCTCGCCAAGGTTCTGGTGGGAAAGATGGTCGTTGGAAAGCAGAAGTTCCGCCGTCCCCCACCGGTCAGCAAGAACAACTGCATCCTGTACGACTCCTGTGTCGACAGCCTGCCCAAACCCTCCATTTTTGTAGTCTTTGACAGATGCCAGTGCTACCCATACTACCTCATCAAGTACAGAGAGCTGCCCATGGTGGTGGAATTGGTGTGAGCCTAGTGAGTATGTTACTTTTGTTAACAAGTAGTAAATGTTAATTCTGTAGAATATTGACTGTGACTCGAGTTACAGAGATCCAGACATAAGATGTCAAAACTGTTTACTGTTGAATATTTTTGTTCACCCGGTTCAAAGCAAAATTTTATCTGCAGTAGATCAGCTTTTATCTTTAGATGAACACAAATGATGCATGGGTCCAGTAGAGTTTAACCATTATCAAGTAAAAAACAAAAGGATGAGTGGAAGAGGATATGCAATCTTCCAGTTTAATTCAGAGTTTCTTCATGGTAAACATTGGATGTGTTTGTATGTTTTCCAACTGTTTATTTTGACTAAGTAGTGTTTTCGAAAATAAACTGTTAAGTCAAATATTCACAAATGTTCTGTGTGTACATAAAAAAAAATTATAATAAAGCAAACATTTTCTTACTGTAAATGAAACAATGAGTCTAAATCACTTACAATAAACTCATTTAATTTACATTCATATGAAATTAGATTTGAACATATGCCATAAAAGTACACTAGATTATGAATGGAATGTCATTTACCAAAAATCTCATAGTAAAAGTTGTATTATTTAAATAACTTGTACGTTGTATCAAACCTTTCCCTTCGTTTGCAAAAAAGCTAAACTTCCTTAAGGGTACTGGCACATACATGATCAGTGCTGAAACATGTTGCTCTGGAATCAACCATTTTCTTCCTCAAGAGAAATCACACCACTGCTCATAAGAAGCAGACATTCTATGACATCATTAAAAGAACCTTGTGTTTCCAAAGATCCATTGGAAGGTAGTTGTACTCTTGGGTTAGTCTTGTGACTGAAACTAGGAATTCTGAACCCCTATGACCAAGGTATTGTTCCAGTCGTTTTATGTTTTATTATTTCAACAGTATTGTGTCGTATTATGAAATCTGATATAATTTGTAATGGGTGGGTAGATTTATTTTGGCGAAGGTCGAGTAAAGGCCATTATATTCTCTTCCTGTCCTAACATGACATTTAATTGACATTTTGTAACATTTTCAGTTCATAGGAAAGTGAACATTATGTCAGAAACGATAAAATAAATCCCTTTATCTCTGCGGAACTACTCCATTTGTTTTCCTGCATGGTTTAAACATAGTAATGTTCTGTGACGTTATAGTACCATGCTATGTAGAAAAACTATAGACACTTCACTAAAACACAAACACAGATATTTGTAGTTAAGTAATATTCTGCTCAGATTAAACAGGAACCTTGAGTGATTCAAACGTATTAAATGGATATGAAAGGATATAAATGTCATGGATACTTTTTTTTTTTTGAAGCAGAAATCAACAACATGGTCACAATCTCTGTGACATTAATACAAGAGCACAAAAACGAAGGAAGGCAATAAAAGCAACATTAAAACAATCTGCCACAAAATATAATGCAACGGTAATTTTCAGGCAGCAAGTCATTCAAATCTAATACCGTGTGATGCGAGTGATGAGGCATGTTCTGTGCTTGAGTTCACCTTCGCTGGAGTGTTGGGGACTGTGTCCTCTTTCCCTTTATACACATTCACCAATTAACAATGACTAAATTGTAAACTGCAAGTACAAACTGGTTAAAACACAAAACACCGCTTAAATACAAATAAAAACAAAGGCGTCATGACCTTAAGTTCCTCTCTTGGTGCAGTGGTAGTTTAATGGTTCCTGTTGGTCCGAGGGGCCCACACGTGTCTCACCCAAGTTCTCCCCTCCTCTTAGTCAGTTTGATTTGACCGTCATGATTTGACAAGTTGCTGACAGGGAGAGGAGTGGTGTTAGGAGGACATGTCATTAGCAGGAAGGAGAGCAGAGTCCATGGTTTTCCTTCCGAGGCAAAGTACAGCTGGTCAACAGTACAGGAAATCTGTGTCTGAGCACTGAAAAAGGGGAATGGTCAGGCACCCAGTCCTGTGGAGCGATAGAGGGCGAGTGTGTATGTGTGTGTGTGGGGGGGGTTATCATGCTGAAGTGGGGCGGTTGGGGTCACTCGCAGGCCAGTTTGCTGTCAAAGCTGGACAGGCCAATGGCGAAGGCCTGCAGGGCACACATGGGGTAGTTGTAGTCCAGGGTGAACACGTCCTCTGCCACTCTGCCAAACTGCATGACGATGTAGTCCGCTGTCAGGGTAAAAAAAAAGACAGTTGAACCTCACATGAAACTACGAACAACACACAACCTGATCTAGAGTAGGGAGAGAGAGAGCGAGAGAGAGAGAGAGAGAGAGAAACACGGACTAGACCCACGATCGTTGTCATGGACGATCTGAAAGTTCTTGACGGAGGCCTGGGTGACGCGGCCGTGGAAGTTGAGCACGTAGGACTGGGTGTCGTCGTTCCACACCGGGGCCTTGTTGTGCAGCTCGATCAGGTTGTCCAGGGAGTGGTTCTGCCACTTACTCAGCAGGCTGTCCTGCTCCTGCAGGGCACACACACACACACACACACAGCTGTCACACAGACTGTACACTCATTCACACACTCTGATGTGTGTGAGGACAAATTGCTTATTATTATTTGCAATTATGAGAATTATGTGCTGGTTCTGAAATGACAGACAACGCTAAGCATGGCCTGCAGCGAGTGTGATGATGTCAGTAGTGAGTGCGGCGATAATACACAGAGACAGCAGCGATAACCCTCTCTTAGTCCGTGCGACAGAGGAAGTGACATCATAGGCCCTGACTCACGCTGGTGGGGCGGACAGGGACTCTCTCGAAGTTCATGTTCATACCAGGGATGATGACGGTCATCTTCCGTGGACCTTTGAACCCGAGCACATTAGTCTCCTGTGAAAGGAGACGAGAGTTTAGAACCACACTCACCTGTCTTAAGGACTAAATAACTCCAGTGTGCGTGTGTCTGCGTGTGTGTTTGTGTGTGTGTGTGAGGGACTCACGTAACAGATGGCTGCCAGCTCCTGCCGTGTGTTGCTCTCCTCCAGAAGGGTCCCAGGGTTCTTGCAGGGGTTGGTGCCATTGTCATACACCGTGAACTTGGTCCCCATCAGGTTGGACCTGCAGCACAAACAGGACAACACAATGACATCCTGGAGGTTCTTACGTCTACCGGTGCTCCACCGACAGCCCTTCACCCAGAAGGCTAGAATATAAGGTGACAGTGAGGCTCTGAATGATTTAGTGTTTTGGTTGGACTATCCCTTTAACACCAGCTGCTTGAGCTGACGGAGCGTCTGTGCTGGGCGTCTTGCCTTAGCTTCCCCATGAAGCTCTCTCCCTCGCGTGATAGGTCTGTGGCATCCACGGAGATCAGGTAGTTGGAGGTCTTGCTCTTCTTCCTCTTCCTCCCCGCGAGCAGGAACAGCTGGCAGATACGACAACACACACCAGGAGATTATTGCCGTTTCTCGGCAATGAAACGCAAGACAACTGGGGGGGGGGGGAATGAGATGACTCGGAACCATAGGTGGGATCCATGGGTTGTGTTCACAATAGGAGGTTAAAAACCAGAAGGGGGGCCCTACCCGCCTGCCATCTTCTCTCTCCAGGTGCATGAAGTAGGTAGGGTACAGGCCTCGGTCCATGCCCTTCTTGTCCCTGGTGATGCGACACTTGACCGTGGCGCCCCTAGGGGCAGGACGCAGCACAAACTCCTCCAGGTTGTCCACCTCAATCAGGGGGCTCTCTGCTGTGGGAGAACCTGTGGTGACGTACTCCTGACACACACACACACACGGATACGTTAAAACAATCGTTTTTGATCCACATTTAGCCACAGAGGGAAGCCAGTGAGAAGTAGGATTGTAGGCCTGGTTGTTACCGTGTTAGACTTGGTGCTGGAGGCTGACGCCGGCCTGGTGGACTCTGTGTTTGGGGACAGGGACCGGGTCCGATCTTCCTCCTCATCTTCCTCATCTTCGCTGGCCTCGTCGTAGTTCATGCTGCCAGAGAGCCCTGGTGGAGCGAGGGAGGCAGAGGAGTGAGGAAGGTTGAGTGCGGTTTGGAGATCTGACATCGTTTTTTTGCCTTGATTCTTGTTCCACCAGAGAGGAGATGAGCCCAAGCAGACAGTTAAACTCAGAGCACATCCATTTGCATGTTCTAATCCCAAGGCTTCCCTGTTCTCTTATCCCCCGAGGAAGAGCTTTGTTTAAACGGGAGAGAAGAAGAGATTCCCTGCAGGTTATGATTAGCAGAAAAAAGGAATATGCATATTTTCTACTTGATCACTTACACTTTGATGTGTGATACCAAAAATTAGAGAAATTCGGCTAAATTGATCCAAACTGATGCAATATTTCTGCAATGGGAAAAACCAAGTATTATATTATGCAGCTCAAGCCCCTCTTTCTGTGCCTCCTTAAAGATTCAACAGACTTGTTTATTTTTGAGGAGTCAAACTAGCTGCTTACCAAACATCCTCACTCATAACTGAGGAAAACATATGTAAACTAACCACAGAGAGATTAATTTACACAGCGTCTTTGGAAGCTGGAACCAAAAAACATGTTACCCATTATAGTTCAGCAATTAGCCTCTGCTATTGTGTCATTCCGCCATTGTATCTTATCCCGCTCTGCACTGAAATGGACAACAATGAATGTGCTAATAACCAACCTGGCCCAGTCTTCTACAGAGATTCACCGAGAGAACAATGTTCAGGTCCAAGGGTACGTCTTAACAATGCGGGCCAAATAGGCCCCTTTCAATTCAGCTGGCTTTTCCTGGCGTTGTCAACTAAAGACACTCTTTACAGACAGAAATAGACCATTGTCAGCAATTATTCAGCTTCTTTTTTTTTTCACCCTCCATTTGCAAGGGTTTTAAAGGACGAGATGGTGAACTCCTCTTCAAGTGCTTTCATCATCAGAGCAGACACATCACATCATGAGAGCGGTCAGACATCCAGGCATCTGGACAAGCTGGCTTGCAGGAGACCTGCGTCAGGATCTCACTGTTAATTAGATTCATCAGCCGAGACTCCGGCTAGCTCTGTGGATTACTCTAAAGCCGCCACGGAAACGAGAATGCTGTTGAGGAGTGAGGAAAAGTAGACATCAAAGTTAGCAGAGCCAGAAAAAAAAGGGAGAGAAGAGTCCATCTTTGCAGCTGTGTCAGTTTGATTTGTTGGAAACATTTCAGTCCCATCTCAAGGCAGGCATATTATGCACAACCTTAAGCCTCAGACAGTTTCCTCATATTTGTGCCTGTCAGCCAGAAGCATAAATGCTTCTTCAATTTCAACCAGAAACCAGTATGTTACAGTACGGTACAGTAAGTTAAAACATTTGTCAGTCGATTGTCAGTGCCATATCGTCAAACCACTCAAATCAACCTGTGACATAGTTGCAAAGATGGAGTGAAAGAGACAGAGGGACCTGTTTCCCAGCACCCAAACACCATCTACCACCGCAAGCACTGCACTCTACCTGACTGAAGCAGTTTCACCCTGGCTGACAGAGGGCGCTCTGGGCCCTCCCCTGACCCCCCTGGCCCTTCCTCCTCAGGGTTGGACCTCAGCTGGCTCACCCTATCACGGGCAGGACCAGCCTCGGAGGGGGAGGGTCTCAGCTGGTTCACCCTATCACGGTCAGGGCCAGCCTCGGAGGGGGAGGGCTGAGAGCTGAGAGAGCAGTCCCACGCCTCTGCAGTAAAGATGTAACAGACCAGAGCTGCTAGAAACAATATTGACACACCCGTTGCCTTTCAGCTCCAGCCCTGGAGCTGCATCTGGATGCCAAACAAGTGCTTAGCATCACACACACACACACATTCCAAATGTTACACTTTGATCGTGACTCCAGGGCACCAATTAAAAACAGCAAACAACGCGGAGGACGGCTGACAAGCTTCATTAATTGGATTGTTGGAAATGTCAAAGGAGCCTGATCATGCTTGCTCAACCTTTATGAGACAAGGCTCCATAATTATCATTTGAAACCGGAAAATAAATCAGTCTGCATTTTTTATTTAAAGCCCTCACTGAGAATGGAGATTGTGAATGGAGATTAGTAATCCATTCACTTAATTCTCCATTACCTTCGTTAAAAGCTCGAACCGATTATGGTCAACTCTTTAACTTTAATGTTCTAGGAAATGCAGTTGAGTTCTTTTTACGTTCATTTCCTTTGAGGGATGTGAAACGGAGAGGAGACAGGAATACCTGTGAGGCACCTGAGGATAGGACCCAGTGCTAAATCTAGGGGACATAACTGATGAAGGTTTGCATAATTGAGAGGGAAGTGTCACCGAGCCTGGTGTTTCAGGCGGGGAACAGATGAATATAGGTAAGTAGGCTGCCTAATATCCTATCATCAGCCCACAGTAATCATGCAGACATTTCCGGCTATAATGAATGTCGTCAACATAAAAGGATGTAACTTTTTTTTTTAAGCATATTTAGCATCCGTACAGAGAGCAACTATAATATCCATATCCTTTTATATATATTTACAATCTGAAACTAAGGCAGCAATTATTTGTTAGGGTGACTGAGACCTTGAACCCAGTCTGTGAGTTAGGGACCTCGCCTGGTGTTTTGTAAATACATTTGTTTTTAAACTGCAGGGAAACCAACATATGAAGCTGCATCAAATCATGAAACAAGCCATTTCACAGCAATGCGTCACCATCAATCTCTTTTCTGTCTGTTCCCTGCCACACACCCTGCCCTAGCGCGCGCACACACAAACACACAGGATACCCTAGTACACACACAGGCTGCCCTAAAACACACACACACACACACAAACACACAGGATACCCTAGTACACACACAGGCTGCCCTAAAACACACACACACACACACACAAACACACAGGATACCCTAGTACACACACAGGCTGCCCTAAAACACACACACACAAACACACGCACACAGGGTGGAAAAAGCCTGGTTGCCCTGGACAGCCACAACATAACAATCGTGCTGACGTCTCTGGGGATGAAAAGAGGAATGCAAAAAAAAGAAGCTTTTTTGCCAGCCCGGCCTGACCTTCATCCTAGATTGCTTTTATCACCTCACCTCACCCTACCTTTTTCACACAAGCACTCCTTCTCTACTCCCCTCTCTCCAGTGTCCCTTGCTTTGCCTCACTCGTCTCTATCTCTTCAGGCCACAACTTTTGGCTTCAATCTCTCACTGCTTCTCTCCCCTTTCCTGTCACTCTGACTTCACATCCTCCCTTCAGGTGTTGCTCAGCTCGGTGGACTTGGAGATATCAGGGGAGGGAACAGGCCCTGACAGGACCGTATCTATGAAGCTGCTTGGTATGGTTGTGTGGCCCCAGCGCAGCACAGGGAAATGGCAGGGTAAATGATGGAGGTAAATAACTAACTCACTCCCTTGCCGGTAGCCAAGTTTCCTGCCACAACTAGGCCGTATTTGATAGACCTACTTGCAGTGTGGAGGAAGTACTGTTGTATGAACAGTGCTCTTCAAACACACTGGATGTCAACTCCCTCTCCCTAAATACAAGCTCACAGCTCCAATACAAACATGTCTGGACCAACAACTTGTCTTGGCCGACAAAACTCCTTCCCAGCCCTACTCACACAGCCCCCCAGCCCCTTAACTGCCTATCCCCCCACTCCCCCAACCCTCCAACCCCCCATCCCTCCGGCCCACCTCCCCATCTCACCTCTTTTCTGCAGCAGCTCATGGATGTCTGTCTTGGGCTCCAGCAGTGTCTCTGTGTCTCCATCCCTTTCTGGCTCATCCACAGGGGGGGACTGAGGCTTGGGCTGGGACAGGGGCTGGGGCTGAGGCTGGGGCTGGCTCACTGACAGGATCTGGATCTTGGTACCCAGGTCTGGGGGTTCTGGCACCAGGAAGGCAGCAGGACCGTCGATGCCTACAGGAGGAGAGGGGACATTTGTTGACAAAGCTTCGAGGTTGACAAAGCTGTGAGGCGTTGGCGGGAACAGAAGGCGTGGTAATGACTGTCCAGCTAGAATGAGGATGACAGATATTCTGTTTGTCACCCACTGCTTAGTAAGTCTTCTATATTAGGTCAGCACCCATGAGGGTTGGTAAAAGGGACATTTGAATAGAACGCGGCCTCATGTCAGCTTATGATCTATGGTGTAAGAGTGGCAGTCTGAGTAGCCCTGACCTCTGATGGGTTTCTGTAGCTTGCCCTGTCCTTGCCTGAACATGTGAATGCTTCACTGTGTATCGTTTGGTCACTCCGTCTGTCTACTCTCCAGTCCTTCTTCTGTGTCAGAGGAGAGCGGGGCCTGGACGTCTCCTCAGTTACCCTGAGAACTGGAACAGTTACGCACACGGCACACACACACGTCTGTCAAAATCTGTCTGCACAGTCTGTCCGTAAGGTCTTCCATTCTGACTGCTGAAGTGCTACTCTCTGTCACTCTGTCACTCTGTCACTCTGTCACTCTGTCTGTCTGTCTGTCTGTCTGTCTGTCTGTCTGTCTGTCTGTCTGTCTGTCTGTCTGTCTGTCTGTCTGTCTGTCTGTCTGTCTGTCTGTCTCTCTCTCTCTGTCTCTCTCTCTCTCTCTCTCTCTCTCTCTCTCTCTCTCTCTCTCTCTCTCTCTCTCTCTCTCTCTCTCTCTCTTTCTCTCTCTCTCTCTCTCTCTCTCTCTCTCTCTCTCTCTCTCTCTCTCTCTCTCTCTCTCTCTCTCTCTCTCTCTCTCTCTCTCTCTCAGCAACACACACAGTTGTACTTATTATATCATCATCATAAGTTCAGCTCTAGTGTTGATGAATAAACCCGCCTGGGAGAACCTAGAGACACATTGGCCTATCCAGCTCTCCTTGGCCCTGTGTCCCTCGAGCTAGCGTAGAAGCGTACCGTCCATGATGACGTCGCTGGTGTTGCTGAGACGAGACGAGACGAGCGGGGCCTGCTCCTCGCTGCGCCTGGGCTTGGAGCGCCGCGGACGCGCCTCCGGGTTGGGCTGCACCATCAGCGGCTCCTGGCGCTTCCGCCTCTGCTTCTGCTCCAGCAGCGCCCTCTGTGGACGGGGAGGGGAACAGCAGGGGTGAGTGGACAAAGCGGGAGTCGAGGCGGAGGCGGGACAGGCTGCCGTCTCTCCCGCAGTGTCAGCTCTGAGGACGCGAGTGTGAAGCCTCGCTCATCGCCTCACCAATAAACGGTCCTCTTATTGCTCATGGCAGTCTCCCTAGATACAACGACCACTCAACGTCCTTGTTCAGCCACACAAACAAGGTGGATGGGTCACTGGTGAGGCCGGCAACGTCACTAGCCTCTTAAAATCTTCCTGCTCTCCTACATACAACAGACACATTATCACACTCTTGGGCAGATGATCCAGTTTTGGTCGGGTCAAGCTTTCAAGATCGATATTGGTGTTTTATTGGCTGCGGTCAAAAGACAAATCTGAGAATCAACAAGGCACGTCGCTCTGACTGGCTTGCCCTGATAGGGGATGGATCTGAGTGCAAGGTTCCTATGGTAACGGAAGGCTCTAGTGCCTGAGAGTGAAGTGGATCCTGCCCTTGAAATCTTTTTCATGCTTCCTAACGCTCTTTATCGTCATTTCACGACAGAGAAAAGAGAGGGATGGAGGTAAAGAGAAGGATGGAAAGGAAGAGGTAGAGAAAGGTAAGAGTGAGAGAGAGAGGTACAGAAAGAAGCAGAGAGAGATTGCAAGAGAAGAAAAGGTAAAAACAGGGAGAGAGAGAGAGAGAGAGAGAGAGAGAGAGAGAGAGAGAGAGAGAGAGAGAGAGAGAGAGAGAGAGAGAGAGAGAGAGAGAGAGAGAGAGAGAGAATCAAGACGCACTGAATGAAACAATACTTTGGGGGGGAAAAAAACAAAAAGCATCATCACCAAGAGAAATCATGAGTTTCATGTTGTCTCTGTGTCAGAGTTGGTGCGATCTGGAGAAGGCTAACCCTAACCCAAACCCTGAGAAGCAGGGTGGGAAGCCTACTGAAAGACAGCAGGTACAGGACCTGTACTGCAGCACTGTCAGAACAAGAGCCACTGAAGAGGCTGCTACTGAGAGACTCTGTGAGAACAAGTTACCATGTACATGTGATTGCAGTTGACAGTTTAAAAAAAAGAAAGTGTTGCGCTGTGCTGGGATTTCTCCGTGGCATGACAGAGCGCAGCGTCTCTAAAGAGGTGGCACAATCGAAGGAATCTTCCAGTCCTGTGGACTCCTCTGACAGGATCAGTCAAATGGCCCTCCAGCTGCCCCTGTCCCTGGTAAGGCAGGCTGGGCCTTACGTAACCGCATCAATTAGCGAGCCAGCATCAAAACAACTCACTGGTTTGGTGGTGAAGTGAGTTGGAACAGGACGAGGACTCTCCCATTCACCAGCACAGATGCTTTCATAACGCATTGTTAGGGGTTCCAGCACTTGCACACACACGCAGGAGCATGCTACACACACATGGTTTACATACACACACACACAAACAGGGAACAAATGTTTGCACAAGTGTGTTTCAAGTTCATGCAATCACGTGTACACTTATACACACAACCACGTACACGACCACACTCACACAGCGCAAATAACGGTTGCAGCATCCAGCCAAGTGGGACATGAATACACCTGCAATGTGACCAAGACAGACTAGGCAGCTCCTCTTTGATTAACATGCTAATCAAAGAGGAGATGAAAGGCTGCTTCATCCGCTATTCAGCCAGGGTCTGGTTAACACCTCAAAAGGCTTTTGTTTTAAGAAGAGTGACACGGCTAAAAACAAAGCGGCAAATGAATTCAACATCAGAGTGGATTATCATAATGACCAGACTGTTCATTTGTTGCTCTCGCCTTTCAAACTCCTTTTCCCGATTCTTCCTTCCATGCCTCAAACGAATTGCTTTTCCGCAGACGCCGTGCGCACGGGTCCATCTATATCTGAGGGGCAACTGTTGCCTTTGTTCTAGAGAACGCTCAAACTTTGAAACCCCTCCTATGCTTTCGGGCAGTGTCGGCCCTCCTGTGAGCAGTGTTGCAGGGGATCTCTCGCGTTCAGTCATTTGCTTTGACGTCCTCTAAGACGGCAAAGGGCTATTTTTAAAAACAAATCCATTGTGACGTTTCTTTTTGTTTTGTTCCTACGCTGGCTGGAACCGGGCATTTGAGGGGAAAAGGATGTATTTCCCCTTCGGCTGGTCCCGTCTCCTCAGAGGGTGAACGTGAAACTAAACAGTGAGCTAATGAAAATACCACAGGATAAGAACCCAGCAGGGGATATCTACCCAAGCAGACTAACAATGATATCACGGGGCGGTGGATGACAGAGCCCAGCTCCCCACACTGCACGAGCAGGCGAGCACGTACGGAATGTAGAACTTTACGCGTTATACAAGAATGCAACACTTCCGACAACATGGAGCCAAAGGCATTCAACGCTGTCCATCAAGCTCCTTAAATTCTATACACATTCTGGCACACACGTACAAACAACAGACATTAAATATTCATGTCTGATCTGTGGATGAAACCCAACAATAATTACCGACCCGTTCCATGGACATCGTGAACAGCGGTGAATCGAAGTGAACAGTTTCCCCGTGGACCCAACAGCTTTGTGTTCCTTCTTGCTCTGAGAGGCTGGAGACTTCTAAACTGTCCCCCAGACTGCAGCACCTCTGCAGGGCATCACTCTGTCTCGCTGACCTTCTTCCCGGGAAGACTAGACAACCGACTGCCTTAACACCACACGTCCGTCTAGCGCACTCTCGCTAGCCCCTTCTCCACAGCTCACCAGAGTGTGTGTGTTTGTATGAGAGAGCTTAAAGTGTGCTTGTGTGTGTGTGTGTGTGTGTGTTCGTTCACTGTCTCCAACTGAATCAGTAGTCATTAGCACTCTACTCCTGAGAGGGGAAGAGAGAGAAGGATGGAGAGAGAGATACAGACAATAGGAGAGAGAGAGAGAGAGAGAGAGAGAGAGAGAGAGAGAGAGAGAGAGAGAGAGAGAGAGAGAGAGAGAGAGACAGACAGACAGACAGACAATGGAGAGGGGGTGGCGGTGGGAGTTAATGGTCATTAATTGTTCATAATACTTAAGAGAGGCGGAAGCAGAAACAATTAGGTTGAGGGGAGGGGCAACTGCAGTTCTGCTCCATGTTCTGGATGAATGGACATGGGAACTAAATAGAATAGCAGAGCACAGCAGTCTTGTCCTGGACTGGTTCTAGTCTTGTAAAAGACCAAGTACTCCTCCAAATTCGAGTGTGTTCATTACGTAAAGAGTGCTTTGGCATACACACGCACACACACACAAACACACACACACAGTGTATCAAGACAGAGACAGTTGTACACACAACATCACACATGTCGAACACTGCATCTAGGTCTGCATTAAATATCAAATTTTGTGATGTTAGGATAGATATTCTGAAATGGGGATAGGAATATCTGTGATATAGGGAGAAGTATAATGTGATATATGGATAGTTATGTGCGATATAGAGAAATCTCATTTTGAAGCCATGTCCTATTTTAGTCAAGAAAGTGTGATTGCATGAAGAGAGCTCTGAGCTGCTTTGTAGGTCCTCTGTCTGACATGAATCATCAAATGAATCCCAGTGTTGACCAGTGTGCCAGAAGTGTTTATTTCTCTGGGTGACATTAAACTGACAAAACAAGGTCAGCTTCTAACTGAGATGATGCTAATGCTGATGCACACAAAACAAGGTTGAGGCAAGCCTGGAGATTTGTGTTTTTATGCGGCCACAGCACTTTGGCAGCGGGCATTACCATTTGATAACATGATAGTCCGAAATGACTTCATGCAGATTAGAGAAGCTGAACTTGAACAGCAGTGCTAATGTGTGTGTGTGTGTGTTTATGGGAATATACGTGTGTGTGTTTGTGTGTGTGTGCTGCTTACCTGCTTCTCCAGCTTCTGCTGCCTGAGACTGGTGCTGTCATCATCAAGGGCACTGAGGAGAGAGGGGGCAGGGGATGGGTCATCGTGCACTCTCATCACGACTCAGGTGTGACTCACTATGCCCCAACAGCTGCACCTCTCAGGCAGGTTCCAGGGAAGCTCACCCCCCCCCCCACCCCCCACCCCACATGGTCACACACTGACGGGAAACCAAGGATTTTCCAGATTTCTCCACTAGGGGGCAACGCAGATGTAAATAATGGGAAAGGAGGAGAACCTTGGAACAGCTGGAGAAGCCACAGCTGTGTGTTGTGGAGGAAGAGGGTAACATGTTGAAAATCATCGTAAGGCCCAGATGATCACCCGTGCCTGAGCACTTGCACTTGATCACCCTTTTTGCAAGAAGTGTCACAGGCACATACATGTATACCCTCACATTGAATGCATTCAATACATATATTGGAAACTGTACATGGGGGAGTTATGAAACCAGATCTATGTTTGGAAATACAGCTTCCTGCTCTGCAACAAAGCTAACTGCTCTAGTGTGAATGTCACAGTGGCCTTGGTGATTGGATAGCGGATAGGTGAGAACCACACACACACACACAACATCATTCTCATTTTTCCCAGTCTGGTTTACGGGCACTCTGGCTGGACACCTATGAAAGGACCAGTGGGCCCCATGTTGCTTAGCTACAGAGTGGAGGGAGAAGGGCAGCAGCAGGACACTACTCAGACAGACACAGTCAAAGGAGTCAATCTCTGCTCCGCATCCACACACATAAACACACACGTATACACACACACACTCACTTTCTTTGTAGGTGTTCAGAGAGAGCGTGGGTGTGCGTATGCCAGGCGAGGGAAGGGAGGGAGGGAGGGAGGATAGGTCTGGCTCCTGTCTGAAACCTCTCCAAATATCTGACCTCATAGGACGCTTCTGTCTGCCTCTGTCTCTGTCTGCACAGGGTCTGTCTCTGTCTGCAGAGGGTCTGTCTCTGTCTGCAAAGGGTCTGTCTGTCTGCACAGGGTCTGTCTCTGTATGCCTCCTATCTACAGCTCAACCCTCCTTTTTCTGATATTCTGGACAACCCTACCCCCCCCCCCCCCCCGCCCTTCTTTTTTCTATTCCTTTACAGCAGGATGTGATGTGTACTGGCAGCTGATGTCATAGCTGTACGAGGGACAGACACAGAGCAGCAGAGCAGAGACCTGTCATACCTCCACCTACTGCTTCCTGCTCTCCACATGGTCATTTGATAGCAGATCATTAGAGACTATTTGGTTTTTCTGTTGTAAAACCATCAGAGGTGGTGACGGGGTTACAAACAACTGAGCTGGTCGATGTTCAAGTCCATTCTGGACACGGACAAGGACTTGGTAGCTCTCGTTTCCTTGAGATTTGTCATTATCAGCCCACAATGTGACTGTGTGTGCAAGCATGCAAAGCCCTTAGAATAACAGTGTTAGCATAGCATGCTAATGCCAGTTCTGAACTCTGAGTGGCTGTTGTGTTGCTGGTCCATGGATGGAGGTCAGTCTATTGGGAGGTCACTTCTAGGAGACCCACCCACCCCCCCCCCCCCCCCACCCCCCCCCCCCCCCCACAGAGCAGCAGCTGGTGTCAGACCAGGCCCAGACTACAGCGTGAAGGGAGGTGTTAATTACACACGGGGGTAGGGTCATTAGGGCAAGGGGGTGAGGGGTGTGTTGACTCCAGCAACAGTTGTCCAACTAGAGACCTCAGAGAAGAGGAGCCGCAGAGGTGGGTGTTGTCCTCTGCTGTGAGCAGGGGATTGGTGGACATGGTTACTGCCATAGGGATTAGCAGGCCTCTATGCTTTAGACTTCCCCCGCAAGGACTGGATGCAAGCATGACTTGGCAGTAAAATGGCCATAAGAAATCCAGAGTGCAGATGAGTTTCTTTAAGTTAGAATAAAAAGGTCACGCATGTAGACGACACCTCTTTTACATGTCTTACACGCTCCATGCTGTTTGGCGTTCCCTTTCATTTTGAACCTACTGGGTTGTAGTTTACATGTCTCCCTCCAAAGAAAGCCAGCCTCGTGCTAGGGGAGCGCGTGCAAGGAAACCGATCGTCCGAGCTGGGACACAAGAAATCGGTGTGTGTGAGGATCTTTGATTACAGGTGCCAGTCATGGTTCTTGGCAGTGGTGGCGGGACGTCTTACCTTGCAGCGGAGGTAGAGGAGAAGCTGGAGGAGCTGGAGGGTCTTCAGGGGTGGGGCAGGGTGGCACCGGGCCAGGGGAGGGAGGCAGGACAAGACAGGAAGCAAAGGAAGAAGTTAATTTGCAACGAACACAAACCTACGTTCATATTTGAGAAAAGTAGGCTACGTTTGCATGTACGATCAACCACAGGCTAACTATGTCTAAGCACACCAGACTAGCTTGTTCTATGTTTATTAGAATACGCTTGTACAAGTCCAAGGTCTCATTTCAACCTATACTGTAAAGTCAAATGGGCTTAGGCTAGTTAAAGTCTGTTTGACCGTTATATAACGTGGATTGTTTCTACAGTAGGGCAGATGCTGAGTGAAGGACACTTGATTCTTCACAGTTCAGGGTATTATCCTCAATACTTAAATCTGTGCTTTAACTAGCATAGAGCGACCTCTATCCCCAGCAACCCCCCCCCCCCTCCAACCGCCCTCCTTCCCACACACACACACACACACACACACAGTCAGATCAATGTTTCATTACTTTCACAGCGTAGGTGAGTAGGAAGGAGAGACAGGAGACAGTCTCGTCTGTGTGGCGTGACACCGACGAGGTAACCATGGACACCTCCGTCAACACTGCACCTTGAAGAGCATTGATTAAAAACTGCAGCCAATTGTTTCCCCAGTGAATGGGGAATCTGCTTTAGCACTACGCTGTCAAGATCTGCTGAAAACGGGGACAACATGAAGACAGCAGTGTGCTTTCAAGCTGTCAAGACAACAAGTTTCAGAATGCCTTTGACCACCACCCTCACTTTCCTCAAGCTTCTGGTGAAAGCAGAATGAGGATGAAACTGACTGCATTCAGCTGACGATATCAAAGCAATTTCAAATGTAGACCTGGCTGTGAGGAGTTTAACATAAGACAAACAGTGAGTCTCTTTTGTCAATGTAAAGAGACCATGCTATAGTAATGCATGCATAAGGATTGCAGTGGCATCAGACAGATTTGAATCATTTCAATTTCCCCTTTGGTAAATTATTAAAGCAAAGCAACATAATTAAAAGTATACAAATGAATCCACTAATCCACCCCTCTGACAAGAGTGAATGGTTTGATCTGGAGATAGGCTACAATGGTGAAAACACTCATGAATGCACGCACCATCTGAACATTTGGAGGGGGATTACCCCATTTGAAACATTGGTGTTGAAGGCTTTGAGCTAGAAGTCCCTTTGGAGAGCATAAAACTCAGGAGGATGACTTCTTATGCCTTCCTATGTTACAACATACGAGGGGATTAAAACTCGAAGCAACCATACAACATTCGACGTCACGCACTCCTGTTACAACAGCCTTGGCCCCTTGAATAAGTAACGACATGAGTGCAGAAACATGAGAGACAAACACAGATCCTTAACTGTAGCAGAGGCACTCTGCCTGAAGAGCAGAGCAGGACAGAGCAGAGCAGGACAGAGCAGAGCAGGACAGAGCAGAGCAGGACAAAGCAGAGCAGGACAGAGCAGAGCAGGACAGAGCGGGACAGAGCAGAGCAGGACAGAGCAAGACAGAGCAGAGCAGGATAGAGTAGAGCAGGACAGAGACAGACTCAGCACAGACTCAGACCCCTGTCTGACTGCACAAGGAGGGTCAAACCTCGAACTCTCACTTTCTAATCCCGTCATACCATACATTCTACAAAAAGCAGAAGCAACACACTAGCTGTTACAATGTGCGTATGTAACTAGTGTACATCATTAGTGTCAGCATCATACGGAAACGTGTGTGTGTGTGTGTGTACCTGTAGGACCAACGGCTGTAGACAGGCTGTTGAGAGCCCCCACTCTTTATAGTATCCATGTTACTGCTGCTGCTGCTGTACACCCGTATGCTAGTTCAGACTCCAGGGCTGAATGGCATTCATTCACATGTATGGTCCTGCTAGATACCTGCTCCGATGAGGCCAGGAGGCCCGAGGGAGGGGGTGCTGCCCTGGGGAGTGACAGCTCTCACAACTGAGGGTGACTGAGGAGACCAGGAGCTGTTGCCATGACTGCACACTCAAAGCAATACTCTCTATCACTATACACGCCCCAAACAGTGACTAGCAATCTGTGATGTATGATGAGCCAAACTACTATGACGAGTAAGATTGTTAGAGAAGGCTAGTAATCAAAGTCAGGCTTGTACAAAAAAGTATGTTTGTTTAACTGTAGAGAAAACAATCAAATGAAGACAGCTGAGCCCTTTCTTATAAACACTAAGATTGTGCCTAGTTCACTAACTGTTCAGGTCAAGTTTGTTCCTCATTAGAGTTGACAAATGATGAAACCACACAATGTTATTTCCTCACACTCAAAAGTGGATATATACACAATTCAAAACCCAAGTCACTAAGATGTGTTTTTGACTGAAGCTCAACTGAAAATGTTATGTTTTTCTATAACCCAACCCCAAAACTGTAGTCTCAATTCAGCTAACCAAAGCACAATTCAAAACCCAAGCCACTAAGATGTGTTTTTGACTGAAGCTCAACTGAAAATGTTATGTTTTTCTATAACCCAACCCCAAAACTGTAGTCTCAATTCAGCTAACCAAAGCCATATGAAACTGATGTGTTTGTTGGACGGTAAGTTCTTAGTTCAGTTTAACTAGGTTAAAGATATGGAGACATGAAAGTAAAACAAATGCTTATGCTACTTAGCCTATTCTCAAGTAGTGGAATCATAAACTACCTTCTCATTTAGAAATGTTTGGATTTATGTGACCGTGGTCCAGTTGCTAGGAAACTGGAACTGTTTTGTCCTTTTGTCTGTGTGTGTGTGTGTGTGTGTGTGTTTAGGTACAAAACAGCGAAAAGTGTCATCCAGGTCAGCTAAGGACAGCCTGGGGAATCACACCTGAGGGAATAATTAAACCATGTCAAAACAAATGAGGGAAACTTGAGATGTGTTCTGATAATATCCCATCCCAGAAGTATTCCAAATGCACATCCTTGCTGCTCTTCTCTGGGTGAGAGTCTACAGTGTCTTCATTAGGTGTTCAGAAACACACAACAATCACCTTCCTTGTGATGTGGCCTACAAATCATGAAAGACCATCATGGAGGACTACAAAAGGAAAGCAAGAGGAATCACTTACTTTACAAGCATAAAAACAGGGCGCTTGTTTTAGGGCGCATGAACCGGATGATTACAAAATACCAGAGATGTTTTTCTTGTCATGCAGTCCAGTCATGATCAACAAAGTCAGTGGATTGCTCAAGCCACTGAGCCATATGTGTTAGGAATGTGTCGTGCTAAGAAGACCGAAAGTTCAATTGAATCATATGCTTCCCTCAGCTGGAAAGCATTGCTGACCTTCCAGTCTAGCACACAGTCCAGTAGTAGCCAGCCACATGCTTGTATTCCAGGGTGGTGTTAAGTCGATGTGTTAAGTCTACTACAACTACACTGCCAGATGAAAGGAAGTGGAAGTCTACAGTACACATGGATATGAAGCCAAAACAAAGCCCTTCTTTGTGGTTGTGTGGTTGCAATGATTGAACACTTTTAATATATTCCACCATGTGTAGAGGAGCTAGATTTTAACTTTGTATTCCATTTGGCAGACAGTTTTCTCAGAGGGGAAGTACAGTGGGAATTTGAACCTCCGACCCCTTGATAAGCAATCAAATGCTTTAACCACTGAGCTCTACTTCCTGATGATATCTCGATGGTGATGACTTTTCAATCCTCTGTGCACCTTTAGCTCTGCTTCTGGGCTGCTTATGTGCAACAGACTGAGTGGTGTTGTTCCAGCCTCTGATACGGGATAGAAAAGGACACTCACAGCCCAAATGTTCAGCACTCCACACACTCACCCATCAGAAGCTGGCATAGCCCACTCTACCAAATGAGTCACCGTACAAGCACAAAAACAGCTCGATAGGAGAGGGCCTTGTGGTGTGACCAACCGAACATGAAAGACAGCAGACTACAAGAGAGACTTGTGAGAGATGTTTTTACTGGCATGAATAGCATAAGAGATAACATTCGAGTGACTTCCTCATATATTCGCAGGAGGCTACAGGTGTGCTGTCACCTTATTGGACGGAAGCAGCTGGAGTGAGGACTTGTCCAATCACAGCTCAATCAAAATCTGTACGTCTATGCCTACTGTGTGTTCCTCACACAACATGCAGCCTTTACGCTGGTTAGACACATTAGCACCCAGCTCCTTCCAAACTCAGTCTACATAAGACACAGCAAACATCTCCAATGACCACCGACACGTTTCCACTGACAAAACAGACAAAAAGGCCTATGTTTATAAGCCTACATGGTAACAAATTGCCTGGATGATTGTCGTGTCCCTCCCTACCCCTTCACTTACAGGTTCCCTGGAAATGTTTCAGAGGAGCTAAAAGATTAAATCAAACGATCCCAGCCCAATAGTAGCAGGAAGAGGAAAGGGTGGGAGCTACTTCACTCAGATTTTAATCTCTCCCTCATACAAGTAGAGACCCACAGTTTACTTGACTCTGTACACAGGAAGAGGAACACACACACACTTTGATCATATGGCTGGCCAGCACCTGCTTTCATGATCAGCTAACATGAAAAGAAAGTTTGCAAAGAACCTGCCATTCCCAAAAGACTATTACTGGTCAGATGTAAGACACCTCAGTCCTGGAGCAGACTGGATAAATGTTACAGGCAGACAAGCAAAGAACATGTCTCAACTTGAACAGCAAGCTTCCCCATTTCTTTCATCTCATGTTGGGTTAAGGTTTGTTTCTGTAGGCCATTAAAAGCACAGTAGGTTATATAGAATACAGATGGTTATCTGTACAGGGTGACTTTAGTATGTCGTATGCTAAAGACTGATTTATAGCCATTTGTGGTGATGATTTCTGAACATGCAATCACATACTACAGGACCCCATAGCCTGTCTCCAACAATTCAATCCACATTCTACATTCCAGTACATTATGTGGGGGAGGTGCCTCATTATTTTGACCAGGAATTTGTAGTTTATACAGCATTTTGTGCCAAATAATCGAGGGGAAGGTCTATACATGCTTTTCTGAACCATTGCTTTATCGGGCACTTGGAGTAAATTTGGCTAGCTACCCTTTTTTCATTTATGCTAGCTTTTGCAAGATGCTGGTTGTCTCTGACAACACCAGGATGTGGTTGATAATGCATCACGAACGATAAAAAACGTTTAGTTATATTTCTAGGTTATCACTAGGCTACACAATGCCTATCCAATGCCTATCATTTGATACTTATTATGACATTTTCTTCACCTGGAGTTGTTGAAGCTCATCTCTTCATTTCTTAGCTTTGGACACTAGCAAGATGGTTTTGGTAAGAGGCAATGTGACGATCGTGTCCCCCCTAATATGCCAAGTATAATGCTAATCATCGACCAGCACTTCAACAGAGCAGTCTCCAGGGAGGACAAACGTTCTGCTCTCAATGTAATCACAACGGAGAGTTCCAAGCGTCAACAAATGCCAAACTGAACTTACTCCTCATTTAACATTGTGATAAAAAACACAATTGTGATATTTAATGTACAGTACGATGTACGCTGATATTATCAGTACATTTACTTTCGAAAACAGTAGTCAATTTTCGTTTGATGACTGAGTCGTTAGCGTAATTAGCCTCTGTTTAACGACATATACGATAGCGGTCTGTGATACATCCGTTTTCGATCGTTAAAATAATAAACATGCCTCACATATCGATGAACCTTTTATGATTTATTATGACATTATATTACTAGTAAACAATTCATGGGTACAATTGTCCTTATATACCTGTAGTTTTAAACCAGTGTAGCTCCCTGTGTAAGTGGTTCAGGCTCCTATGTCACAGCCACCGTAACACGATAGATCAAACGTAATGTTCCCTTCTTGATTACCTTTGTAACGCATTAATATCCGATTGACGAAATATTACCAAGCTTCCGCGTCATTATAAACAGATGTGCACGGACCAAACATCTGTCTGTCCCTTCAATCTATTAACCGTTAGCTTTTCTTAGCCACTCAGTGACTGCAACATTGGCGTGAATGCCGCGGCAGTCAACTACAGTACAGTAGCTGGCTAGCGTTTACGATTGTTCAAGATGTCAAGCTCGAGACTTCGATTGCTGCGATTAAACACATAACCGATCTCCGTGAAAATATTTCGGCGATAAAACTCACTGACTCGTATTATGCTGTCTTTTAACAAATACTTTGAACTCGCAATTTCGTCGTGCTAGTGCGCTAGCTGGCTCACTTGGAACATCTTCGCCCGGCGCAATGCAACAGTACTGTTAAAAAAGTTGTATTCAACAGAAATGTCCGTCAAACTACAAAGCACGCGAGAGCTTCTAATACAGAAACGAGCCAACAAACACATAAAAACACGCAATCGTATATTTATATGGTTTGACTACCTTATGCTGTAGTAACTCATGTTTATCCACGGTTGCTATGGATCCCCCAGCTGGTGGCCTGCAGGACAACTTTCGTTCACGCGCTTGGAAAAATAATTGTTCCTGTGCCTTGGTTACCTCACTCGTTTACAACAGACTATGCCATTGGACAACGAGGTACTTAGGGGAAAGGTGATTGGTTAACATTGTCGGACTGCGGTACCCTATCTAAAATTATTTTATAACATTGAGTAGACACATCAATAAGCATCAACACGATTTACAACACACACACACAAATGTATTTACTTTTATTGCAAACCTTTGTTTCCTTTGGTCAGTGGACTACCTCCACAAAAAGTTTAGAAAAAATAAAGAAAATAGTATTAATAGTTTTTTTTTTTTTTTTTTTTTTACACGGTAGGTCTGTAGGTGGTATAAGCAGAAAGCAGCACTCCCTTTTCTAATTAACCATTTATTTAATGACAGTTCATTCATTATGCATCATTATTACTAGCCCATCAACCATAACACAACAACACTGACAAGTTGAAAATGTTTAATGTTTCCACTTTAGATACTAATTAGAGTTTCTGAGGTGGAAAGTTTACCTCGCTCCTTCAGCAGCTTCATTAGTCCTTGCCTCCTCCTCCATGTCACCTTCACTCCATAGTCCCTCTCTGGAGTGTCTCCCACCAAAGTCTCAAGGGTCTGTCTGTGCAGAGGAGTTGCTGGCTGGGATGGGTGTATTAGGAGATCCAGAAAGGCAGTGGAGGGACCACTGTGGCCTCCTTGGTGTAATTCTGGAGTCTCTATATCAGGTGGAGTGAAAACATTGCTCATCCTGGGGGTTTGTCTGTTTTCTGATCCTGGATTCATAGAAGAACATGAGGGGTTGTTGTGTTGCTTAGCAATAATGTGTTCAGCTGGATTTATTTGGTCCTCTAAGACTCTACAGGAGGTAGATGCAATTCCATTTGTCGTGTATCTCGACAAACTTGACCCCTTAGTGGTCCTTTTCCTAAGAAAGGGTGGACATTTAGGTGTCTCGGTGTCCGGAGGTGACTTTTGGACATGTTGTGATGTCTGTTGAACCCCTCTGCCCCCAACGACAGTCTCTTTTTTCTTATTTCCAGGTGCATGCTTTTGTTGGTGATCCTGAGATGTAGTCTTATTTTCGAAGGACAAGGAAGGAAACTTGCAAACGGTAGATTTCCTAGACAATTGACTACTCCTGTCCAGCATACTTGTTGCTGGTTTGGCCCTCCTCCCTCGCCTTGGAGGGACTGCGGAAATCTGCACTTGATCAAACTGTGGGCTCACCTGGAAAATTGTGAAAATAATAAGACAAGATACTGAGATACAAGAAAGAGCATTACAGGAGTCTGGAACTGTAAAGACTTTATGATGTTAACTGATTTCCAGTTTTTTTTCTGACATGACTTCCATCATAGACAAACTTACCCAAGAAGTAAGTGCCGTGTTGCTCTGTCGTTCCTCCTCTGATACAAACGATTTGGGATTGAGTGCTGCCTGCACTTGAGGTACATCATAGTATCTGGCTCCATCAAGTGGTGGCTCCAAAAATAACAGGGGCGACTTCAACAATGACTTTTTTCGTGATTTACGGGATCGGGGCATTGGATGTCATTGCTTTCGACCTGTAGAGATCCCTACAAAATTGTTAAACGAGAATTGTACATATCGATAAACACACATCTTGATGCATACTAGCATGTTGTCGGTGCTTAAGCAGTGGCCATCATGATCATACAGACGTGTCCACGGCCATGGACAAAAACAAGTGGAATTTGATCAATCTGTTTGTTGGCAAGCAAAAGATTAGAGAAAGTGTATCGGCTTGCTATCTTCCATTTGTTCAAATAACCGACATACCTTGTTATAAAGACAGCGTACGTGAAAAGATAAATGAACATAACAGTGTGACAGGCAGGCTACTTGTTAATAGTCCTTTAGGTTCACGAAATTATGTTTTCCGAGTTATAGTGATCTTCGAGAGATTAGCTCCAAATTGAGTATGCCCAACCCGGTTAAAATACATTGTTTGCTTTATTGTAATGTCTCTCTTAGGCGGGATTCTTCCTTTTAAGCAAGTCTATTGGCTCAAAGAAAAAACCTCCACCCATTCAGGCTGATGTGGTTTATAAAACGGGTGGACTTTCATGGGTCATGGAAAACCACGTGACCGGAATTACTCGTACTGCGCCAAAATTCAAAATCACCTTCAGAAAGAGAGACGAAATGCGTTTCACTTTCTCAGTTAGCGATAACACTTAAATCTCATATTATTGTCAGATTGTATCAACATTTCATGACGTGCATGGAGCAGATGTCCAGCAAACAAAACGTACTAGCTAGGTTGGTCAACAGTTTCATCATCTTAATATGAAGGTTTGATTCGTATGTTCATATTCATGATAGTTAGTTAACAAATGTAGCACTAGCTATCTAGCAAGGCTGCTAGCCATGTTAGAAGTCCGGCTAACCAAGCTAACAACAAGCAACAGACTGCAGTCAATCGGAGATAACGTTGCTTTATTGTCTATTTCAGAATGTTTTTTGTGCCTTCGAGAACTAGCTGACCAACGGCTACGTGTTCTAGAAGACAATGCATCAGAACCAAGCTGACTTTTGAAAGACGGATATTTCCAGCTACTGTAGCTCATCCACTTTAAAAGTAGCTAGCTTAGCTACACTAGCTACAAAATCGCCAACGTTAGCTTTTGTTGCCAACGTCGATAGCTAGCTATATAATTACCATCTCTGTAAACTGGTACACCGCCAATTCAGCTATGTAGCTAGCCAACTAACCCATCTTTTTTTACTTCGTCTTTGCTATCTGGTTACGATACGTTTACCACCTAACTGTCATTTCTGTAGACAACCTCCGAGCACAAAGGGCCAGTCTCTGTGATTCGAGCAGAATGAGAGACAGCCCAAGAAGACCCTTGATCCTAAAAAGGAGGAAGCTGCCTTTCCAGCAAAATAATCCTTTGCCCTCACATGATGGACCAGATGGACTTAAGCACAAGGAACCTTCCAAGCCTTCAGGTGGTCAGTGCTTTCCTGATGGCATCCGCATCATGGACCATCCTACTATGTCTGACACCCAAGTTGTCATCATTCCCAAAACTGCGGACCTTCAGGGTGTCATCAGAGCACTCACTGCTAAGGGGAAGGAGTGTGGCTCTCATGGACCAAATAAGTTCATTCTACTGAGTGGCAGTCTAGATGATGGGCCAGAGTCGTTTTGTCAAGCTAACTTGGATGGCGGGTTGTGCACTACCAGGACTAGTTTGGGTCTTCTCAACACACGGACAGAGGAAGAGGCAGCCATTGACTCCCTTCTGGATACTAAGCCTCTGACTACAATTAAACCATGTATGTAAAAAAAGGTTTTTGATCTTTATTCAATTTGACTCCTCCATGCCTTATGCAAATTCAGGTATTGGAATCAGCTCAGTGTCAAATCGCCAATTCGTGCTTGACATTTACCTTTTCCTTTATTTCAGTAAACAAGGACCTTGATTGCAGTCCACTTGATGACAGCCTGACTAACATCCAATGGCTCGGCAGAATGAGTACAGATGGTCTTGGCCCTGATCCAGCCAAGAAGCCGGCTGATAAGGAGAACCAGGATGCCTGTGCTCAAATCGTCCAGGTGTGTTGCTGCTCGTCACTGTAGTGTCTGTCACTGGGAACATGTTAACAGCCTGTCCTCAAATATGCTTCCCAGATGTTTTTGTTGTTTGCCACACACATTCCAGGGTGTACTGCCAACATTGTCCTGTTTGTCTTGACAGCCTGTCATGTATGGCACTTAAGTGTAATATGCTTCTACAAACATCACTGAAACCATTTAACTTGCTGCAGTTGTTAAGGTCTACAGAGAAGCCAATGAACAAAATAGCAGACGGCTATCATACATCTTTTACTCATGTTGTCTTACATTTGCCTAGATTCTGTTCAAGTGTATTTAAGGAGGTTGTTGAGGTCGTTTTCCTCTTTTGTTCTACAGCAGCCACAGAGCAGACAAGTAGAGACAGAGAGTGTTGTCGTGAAGGATCCCCTTTCAGAAAGACCTCCCTACTCCTACATGGCCATGATCCAGTTTGCCATCAACAGTAAAAGGAATCGAAGGATGACCCTGAAAGAGATCTACACATGGATTGAAGACCACTTCCCCTTCTTTAGATTTGTGGCCAAGCCAGGCTGGAAGGTACATTTAAATGATTTCACTATAAATTATATATATATATAGTTTAGTTTGTTGAGGAAATCAGATCTAGATGCAATACTACAAAAAACAAAGCAGTTTGTTGGCATGAGATTGTCATCCTTTTAAATCCTCTTTTACTTTTGTACCAGAATTCCATTCGCCACAACCTCTCCCTCCATGACATGTTCATCCGTGAAACAACACAAGATGGCAAAGTGTCCTACTGGACCATCCGACCAGAGGCCAACCGATGTCTGACTCTGGACCAGGTCTACAAGGTATGCATGGGGGCAAGAGATGTTAACACATAGTAAAGCACAACACAAATCACAACTCTACAAAGTCTTTCTGAACAAGTGTATCTGTGCTTGAGTCATGTTTGACCGTGAATCCTGACTTTTTTTTTCTTTCGTAGCTGTAATGTTAACTGCTTGTTTTTGAACTGTTCCGCTTCCATCTTTCTCTCATCCCCATTCTGCCACCCAGCCTGATGGTGACTCTGCAGCCTCCCTCTCCTCTCAGGCCATGCAGGTCTTTGACCAACAAGTAAGATGGTTTTACCTTCAGTTTACTTCTGGAACAGCCTTTTGCAGAGCACAGGGAGCCAGGGAGGACAGGACAGTCAGATGGGAGACCCCCGAACCCGATCTAGTCTTTTCTATCTGAAGTAGCAGTTTTGTTTCAGAAGCAGATGATGCGACAAGCAGACAGAAAAAGAGGCAGGCAGACACTTCCCCTGGCTTGACTTATTGATCTGTTGAGTCAGTAAGCAACAGTATATAGCCAGCAGTAACATGCACTGTTACTCAGGCTAGCTTATGCTTGGCTATCCGATGCTGTCTGTGAAGAGAAAGGGGCCGTTTGAGACCAAATTAATGACGGAAAATTCATGATTCTTCCTTTTTGTCTTGGCAGCAGCAGAAGAGAATGGGTCCTGAAATCAAGAAAACAGCCGGTGCCTCTGGTGAGTGGAATGGGGATTTGTGCATAATAGGAAGGAGGGGGGGGGGGGAAAACAGCTGGAAGATTGCAACATTTCCAGAGTGTAGAAACAAGACATAACCTTTTCTCTTCCTGCGCTCAACTCACTCAGAAAGGAGGATGAAACCCCTTCTCCCTCGGACTGACTCCTACCTGGTCCCCATCCAGCTGCCCATCACCCCCTCCCTCTACCTGTCCTCCAGTACCCAGCTCTCCATGCCGGCCCCCCCACAGAAATGCAGGTCCTTGGGGGGAAAGAAGGTCCGTATTGCTCCCAAGGTAAGAGAGAAAGCGCGTTTGTGTTTCCGAACAGTACGTGTGTGTGTGTGTGTGTGTGTCTACACAGTATAACACGTTTTACATGTTTGACAGGTTACACACAGCGAGACTCTCATGTTTTGCTCCACTTTTGAGGAGGTGAAGGAGGAGCAGGTGTGTTTGCCCCTGAATAAAGACACCCCCAGGAGCATCCAGCCAGCCGCTGCAAGACGAGAGACCAGTAGCTCACGGCGCAAGCAACGCATGGTCCTCCCCTCCATCGAGGAGCCTGTTCTGTTCTTCCCAAACAGCACCTTCTTTGACTCAGGCTTGGCGTCCGACGCCTCGGCCTCTACCTTCCAGGACACCCGCGATGCCGAGCACGACCAACGGCCCGACCCGGAAAGCCCCTTCAGGCAGTACTCCTTCAAGACCCCCATCAAAAGCAGCCACCCAGCCTCCTCCACCCCCAGCAAGCCCCCTGTGCTGCCAGAGCCCTGGAAGGTAACCCCTCTGGGGAAGGAGAGCCGTGGCGTGCTGGACTTCAGCCCCATCCGCACACCCGGGGGGCCGAGCCTCACCCCACAGCACCACGACTTCACACCCTTCAGTTTCAGCAGCACGCCCTTCAAAGAGCTGCCCCTCTTCAACTCCCCCCGCGAGCTGCTGACGTCAGCCCGCTCCTCCTCGATGGCGGGGGGTCCCTCCTACTCCCCCCAGCGGCTCCAGGGCTGCTCCAGAGAGCTCCAGGTGGGGGGGACACCCCTGGCCAACCACTCCCTGACAGAGGGTCTGGTCC
Organism: Hypomesus transpacificus; assembly: GCF_021917145.1. Taxonomy (NCBI): domain Eukaryota; kingdom Metazoa; phylum Chordata; class Actinopteri; order Osmeriformes; family Osmeridae; genus Hypomesus; species Hypomesus transpacificus. Next base: position 1,175,265 of record NC_061066.1, read on the forward strand.
TGGACACGATGAACGATAGCCTGAGCAAGATCCTGGTGGACATCAGCTTTTCTGGTCTGGAGGATGATGACCTGGGGATGGGGAACATCAGCTGGTCCCAGCTCATCCCTGAACTCAAGGAGCCTCCTCTCTGATCATTTTCACAGCTGTCCCGTTGGGTGAAGAAGCAGGCTGCATAGTCCAAGTCCTTGTTCAAGCTGCTCACATATCGTCTTCCCATCTTTATGTGGAATCTTTTTTTTTCCTCCTAATGTCTTTGGTTGCCTTTGACACTAACTGCCAGCTTTTATTCTCTGTATCCTTCTTTTAAACCCAAGCTACATGTATGTTAAATATATTTCACTGCAGTGTAGTTGTGATGGAACATGTAGAAAATAGAAATGTGTGTATATAATATGTATGTTTGGTTTGCACATTTGTAACGTTTTTAGCTCTTGAAAATGTCAATGGATTAAATGGATTATCCAGTCACCCAGTAAGAGCTTACAATACCATGCTAGAATGGGGTTCCTGAATTCCTCTGCTTATGTATAGTATCCATTTAAATGAATCACTTGAAAGTGGATTTAGGTTTAGATCTGCAGATGGTAGGGAAGTTTACAAAGAATTGGAAAGCAATAAGTAACCAACACCAACTTTGTCCAAATAAGTATCTTCCTAGTGTTATTGATTCACACAATTTTCTAATTTGTCAGTATGTCAACAACTTCAGTGCACTTTTGTAGACATTAGACATTATTGGTATGACAAGACCGTTTGTATTTATGCCTAATCAGTGGCCATGTTTTGTAACAAATGATCTAAGTATATTAGATTGGCCCGCTAGAGGTGGTTGAACTGTCTTTTAATGTGTAGTGGTACGTAGGAAGGAGTACATTAGATTTTTTGACATTGAAAGTGTTTGATGAGGTGCAGTATACTTGTATGGGAAATTATAACAAGAATGCTTAAGGAGCTCATGGTGATCAGTAGCTTTATAGCTTCTGTACTTTCTGGTGGTTCTGTAAAGGTGTTCAGGCATGTCTGATTTGGGGTGTAAAATATCACGCCACAGGACTTTTGTAAACTTGGCAATAAGCAGCGTTTTTGACAGTTGGGTCAGATAATGTCAACTGGAGCAAATGTTAATGCTCAACTTGCATTTGTCGTCTTGGACCTTTTTAGAGCTAGTTTCTTTGTTTTTGGGTGACTGTTCTGAAAGTTTGAAAAGTGCTGCTCTTGGGAATATCGTTCAGAAGGCCTTTTGGGTTTTATGTTTTCAAAACTGCCCTTTTTAATCACTGTAGTTATCAGAACATGACCAATTACAGAAAAGTACAAATGTCAACTTTGGTCAACTTCAATCCTTTTTACATTCTGTCTGTCATTAAATTGTATTCTATTACGAGTTCACCATTTGGAAAGGGCTAGAAAAGGTTCATACCATATCAGATCATATTGTAGCAAAGCAAACCTGTTGTATTACCTTTTTATGTCAATGCAATTTGAATGATCTGATATAAATTACAAGAAGAAGGTTTGTCTCTGCTTATTGTTTAGACAAGATTTGAGGAGGTGCAATTTAAAGAACTTTCACTAGCTTGTATTACATAAATCCGATGAACCAGTTTCTTGAATGCATTGAAAGACACATTCACTCATTTCAAAACATGAGCCAGTTACTGTAATGGGGGGGGGGGGGGAGTTGCTCTACTTGTTTCTTGTATCGTCGTTGAACAGAGAGTTTGTGATGGGTCCTAGTACTTGAATATGACTTGAATATGGGATAGGAGCAGCAAGCTGTGTGTGTGAAGGGAGGTGAGGTCAGGATGTTCAGTAGGTCTTCACCTCCTGCTGAGCCACCTCCAGCAGGATCTGCAGCTGTTTGCTGCAGAAGTCTACACAGAATAGACAAGCACAAGCCTTGTTACCACACAAAGCTCTCACCTCAGTGTCGGATAAAATGAAGTTCAATTCAAATAAAGAAGTGCTATCTCAGCGTTAAGCTCAGATAGTTCAATAGTATTTCAGAGTAAAAGTCGGCTCATAAAGTGGTATTTTAGGGATAAAGTACTGTAAATATGACTGGTGATGGTGAAGTGCTTTGTGACTCACTGTAGGTGCGCCTCAGTCTTGGGGGTAGACGTGAGCTGTGGATGGTCAGGTAGTAGACTGGGACCCCTGACAGGGTGAGGGCACAGCTGCACCCTGTGTTCCAGGGGTCTGAGTACAGGGACAGCCCCACGATGAAGAAGCACACCACAGTGAAGGACACTGCAATGACCAGGGGCACCTAGAGGAAACATGCAGAGGAATAGGAAAACGTCTCAATATCTGTTCATCTGAACATGCAATCGATTTAGTGTCTGTTAGAGAAGAGTAGATAATATTTCTACAGTTACGGTATATACAATTATACATCGTCGTCATCTGCCGCTTGTCCGGGGATCGGGTCGCGGGGGCAGCGACCTAAGCAGGGAGGCCCAGACTTCCCTCCCCCCGGCCACTTCCGCCAGCTCTTCCTGGGGGACCCCAAGGCGTTCCCAGGCCAGCTGAGAGACATAGTCCCTCCAGCGTGTCCTGGGTCTTCCCCGGGGCCTCTTCCCAGTGGGACGTGCCCGGAACACCTCACCAGGGAGGCGTCCAGGAGGCATCCTAATCAGATGCCCGAGCCACCTCAGCTGGCTCCTCTCGACGCGGAGGAGCAGCGGTTCTACTCTGAGCCCCTCCCGGATGACCGAGCTTCTCACCCTATCTCTAAGGGAGAGCCCGGACACCCTACGGAGAAAGCTCATTTCGGCCGCTTGTATTCGCGATCTCGTTCTTTCGGTCACTACCCATAGTTCGTGACCATAGGTGAGGGTAGGAACGTAGATCGACTGGTAAATAGAGAGCTTCGCCTTTCGACTCAGCTCCTTCTTCACCACGACGGACCGATGCAGAGCCCGCATCACTGCGGACGCCGCACCGATCCGCCTGTCGACCTCGCGCTCCATTCTTCCCTCACTCGTGAACAAGACCCCGAGATACTTGAACTCCTCCGCTTGGTTCAGGATCTCCTCCCCGACCCGGAGATGGCACTCCACCCTTTTCCGGTCGATTACCATGGCCTCAGATTTGGAGGTGCTGATTCGCATCCCAGCCGCTTCACATTCGGTTGCGAACCGCTCCAGTGAGAGCTGAAGGTCACGGCCCGATGAAGCCAACAGGACCACATCATCCGCAAAAAGCAGCGACCCGATCCTGAGGTCACCAAACCGGACCCCCTCAACACCCTGGCTGCGCCTAGAAATTCTGTCCATATAGGTAATGAACAGAATCGGTGACATAGGGCAGCCCTGGCGGAGTCCAACCCTCACCGGAAACAAGTTCGACTTACTACCGGCAATGCGGACCAAACTCTGGCACCGGTCGTACAGGGACCGGACAGCCCCGATCAGGAAATCCGGTACCCCGTACTCTCGGAGCACCCCCCACATGAGCCCCCGAGGGACACGGTCGAACGCCTTTTCCAAATCCACAAAACATGTGTAGACTGGTTGGGCGAACTCCCATGTACCCTCCAGGACTCCGCGGAGGGTATAAAGCTGGTCCACTGTTCCACGGCCAGGACGAAAACCACATTGCTCCTCCTGAATCCGAGGTTCGACAATCCGACGGACCCTCCTCTCCAGGACCCCTGAATAGACTTTCCCAGGGAGGCTGAGGAGTGTGATCCCCCTAAAGTTGGAGCACACCCTCCGGTCCCCCTTTTTAAAGAGGGGAACCACCACCCCGGTCTGCCAGTCCAGAGGCACTGTCCCCGATGTCCACGCGATGTTGCAGAGTCGTGTCAACCAAGACAGCCCTACAACATCCAGAGCCCTAAGGAACTCCGGGCGGACCTCATCCACCCCAGGGGCCCTGCCACCGCGGAGCTTTTCAACCACCTCGGCGACCTCAGCCCCAGAGATAGAAGGGCCCCCCCCGATGTCCCCAGACTCTGCCTCCACGTCGGAAAGCGTGTTGGTGGAATTAAGGAGGTCTTCGAAGTATTCCTTCCACCGATCCAGGACGTCCCCCGTCGAGGTCAGCAGCGCACCATCCCCACCGTATACAGTGTTGACAGAGCACTGCTTCCCCCTCCTGAGCCGCCGGATGGTGGTCCAGAACCTTTTTGAAGCCGTTCGGAAGTCATTCTCCATGGCCTCGCCGAACTCCTCCCATGCCCGGGTTTTTGCCTCCGCGACCGCCAAAGCCGCGTTCCGCTTGGCCTGCCGGTACACATCAGCTGCCTCTGGAGTCCTACCAGCCAATAAAGTCCGATAGGCCTCCTTCTTCAGCTTGACGGCATCCCTCACCTCCGGAGTCCACCACCGGGTCCGAGGGTTACCGCCGCGACATGCACCGACCGCCCTGCGGCCGCAGCTCCGGTCAGCCGCTTCAACAATGGAGGCCCGGAACATGGCCCATTCGGACTCAATGTCCCCGGCCCCCCCCGAGACATGATCGAAGCTCTCCCGGAGGTGGGAGTTGAAGCTCCTTCTGACAGAGGGTTCCGCCAGACGTTCCCAGCAGACCCTCACATTACGTTTGGGCCTGCCAGGCCTGACCGGCGTCCTCCCCCACCATCGAAGCCAACTCACCACCAGGTGGTGATCAGTTGACAGCTCCGCCCCTCTCCTCACCCGAGTGTCCAAGACATGCGGCCCCAAGTCCGATGACACGACTACAAAGTCGATCATCGAACTGAGACCTCGGGTGTCCTGGTGCCAGGTGCACATATGGACACCCTTATGCTTGAACATGGTGTTCGTTATGGACAAACCGTGTCTAGCACAGAAGTCCAACAACAAAACACCACTCGGGTTCAGATCGGGGGGGCCGTTCCTCCCAATCACGCCCCTCCAGGTCTCACTGTCATTGCCCACATGAGCATTGAAGTCCCCCAGGAGGACGAGGGAATCCCCAGGAGGAGCGCTTTCCAGCACCCCCCCCAGAGACTCCCAAAAAGGGTGGGTACTCTGAGCTGCCGTTTGGTGCATAAGCACAAACGACAGTGAGGACCCGTCCCCCCACCCGAAGGCGGAGGGAGGCTACCCTCTCGTCCACCGGGGTGAACCCCAATGTACAGGCGCCGAACCGAGGGGAAACCAGTATTCCCACCCCAGCTCGACGCCTCTCACCAAGGGCAACTCCAGAGTGGAAGAGAGTCCAGCCCCTCTCAAGGAGACTGGTTCCGGAGCCCACGCTGTGCGTCGAGGCGAGGCCGACTATATCTAGCCGGAAACTCTCTACCTCGCGCACCAGCTCAGGCTCCTTTCCCGCCAGCGAGGTGACGTTCCACGTCCCTAAAGCTAACTTTTGCAGCCGAGGATCGGACCGCCAAGGCCCCCGCCTTCGGCCGCCGCCCGTCTCACACTGCACCCGACCCCCATGACCCCTCCTGCGGATGGTGAGCCCACTGGAAGAGGGTCCCACGTTGTCTCTTCGGGCTGTGCCCGACCGGGCCCCATGGGAACAATTATACATTTAGGAGGAAATTTCAACCTCAAAGGACCGACATCAAGGTAAGCGGACATTAGCTGTCGCCATAGCAACCTTAAAGGGTCTGGGGTGGTGTGGGAAGCGGTAGCGATGGATGAGCATTCCCATGGTTGCCAAGGCGATGAAGAACCAACGGGAAAAGGAGGCAAAGTTGATGAGCTGGAAGATCTCTCCTCTGGCCACCATCATGATAACCAAGGGGTACTGTGTGTCGAAAGAGGATGGGGACAACACAACAATCTCAGTCCTGTCACCTAGGGTCACAAAAGCCAATGGGACTAATTGCACTGGGTTGATAAGTGACATCAGCAGTCGGAGAGTGTCGTACCAGCAGCAACACGGCAGGGAGTGGTGTCTGTCTACGGATGTGGATCATAGAAAACAGGACAGGCCAGTGGCCTTCTCTGGCCCCAACAAACAGCATCCTGGGGTTTAGGCAGACAGTGGGCAGTCAGGGAGACAGACAGCCACATATCTTATCTGTTTCATTCAGGCACTGGATGTTGTAGCTGTAATTACTGTACTGGAAGTATGCTCCCTTACCTGGGTGCTCCAAAGAAGCCCCCATTGAGCGCTCCTAGGCAGGACACAGCCACAAGCACAGGCACCACAGAGGCCATGCCCTGGAGAGCACGGTTGGCAAATGTCTACAGGGAGAAGAACACAGAGAGATGGTTGTTAAGGTCGCAGGCCCTGACTGGTCACCGACCATGATTAGTGACTAACCATGACTGGTCACCAACCGTAACTGGTCATAGACCATGACTGCTCACAGAGCATGACTGGTGACAGACCACGATGGCTCAAAGACCGTGACTGGGCTTGTTGTGATTGACGTGTGTTTCAGCTACTGCACTGACCACCGCCACTGCTTCAGAGACCAGCAGCTCATCTGCAGTCATCATGGTGTAGTAGGCCACGTTCACCAGCACGTAGCACACCGTCACTGTCACCATGGAGCAGATGATGGCCAACGGGATGTTTCTGAGGTGACAGCAAGCAGACAATGACCATCTGATTCTAGTGATAAAGCATGGTGAAGTGATCATTTATTTGATACCTACTTATTCGGGTTAATGACCTCTTCTGTGACAAAATTCAAATAGAACCTGCAGAGGTAGACAGGAAAAGAAAGCAAGCTTAAACTAACTGTGCAGTTCGTAATAGACACCAATGTCCCAAGATGTACAGGTGTTTTGCATACCAGCCACCATAAGCATAGAGCCCTGAATAGAAAGCCAATGGAATCTTATCCAGGGTTATGGTGTCAACCTCAAAGCCATTCTGGAAGTTCTCAGTCCGACCTGTAGCGAGGAGGAGAAGAGAAATATAATCTGATAACCATCGCTATCAAGAACTATTTATTTGCTTCTGGACTTTTTTTAAGACTACATGAATGTACCTCTCCCTAATGCTATGATTCCAGGGACGATGATGAGGACCAGGGCAAACATCTTGATGAAGGTCAATGTGACCTGTGTTCGAGTGGCCAGGGTCACGCTCCAGCAGTTGACTGCCACCACAAACGCTACAGGGACACAGGGAAGCACGATAAATCCCTCAAGGAAAGTCAAAAACACCAGAATAACAAGAAAAGCCACTTACTGACGCCGAGGATGCTGACCAGCTGGATCAGCGCTGTTGGAGCGGCACAGGGGGCGAAGAAGGGCTCCACCACGTAGCGCCCGAACGCCAGAGACACGTAGGATGCCACCGCGGGCCTGGCAAGCCGGAACCCACACAGGTGATCAGGGTACCAGACAGTGAGACACAATGCCAAAAGACCTGTGGAGCACTAACAATGCCTTTGAGAAAGATAACTGGTTGCTGGTAGCCGTCTAAAAGTTCACATCAGGAAGCGCTGTTGCTTCTGACTGACCTGATGAACAGGAACTCTGCCCAGAGTCGAAGGAAGGCGGGTAAGGGCCCCAAGGTCTCCAGGAGGTAGGTGTAGTGGCCCCCCGACTTGGTGAATGTAGTCCCCAGCTCAGCATAGCACAGGGCACCTCAGACAAAGATAGGTTCTATATGTTGCATTTAAATGGCTTAATAATTGAACACACACTGTATGCTGTTCTTGGGATTGTGCTTCCCCTTATAAGCCAACGTGTTCATGCCTGCTCCCAGTAAAACGTCAACTGTCTTTCCCCAGCCTGGCTAGTGAATGATTCTACCATGCAGGGAAACAGTGAAAACAGACCAACTGAGGTGTTGTTCATAACTGACATATGAGGTGTTGTTCTTAACTGACCAATGAGGTGTTTTTCTTACCGAATGTGGAGAGGACCCCACACAGTCCCCACACCACGAGGGACAACCCCACACTGCCACTGTTCATCAGGACTCCTTTGGGTGCGATGAAGATGCCACTGCCGACCACTGTACCAATGATGAAGGACACGGCAGGAAGCAGGCCGATGGTTCTCCTCAGGTGCACCACCTCCTCCGCTTTCTTCTCCTTCACGTTTGCCTCATCCCCCTTTCCTGTCGGTCCATCCATCTCTCAGACGGTGTGTGGATGGAAACACACCTCTCTCTCAGATCGTAGACTGACACCAGGAAGATCCAGGCACTGGATGACGTGACTGGTAGAAATAAGTTTCACCGCGGAGAAGGTTGGAATTCCACTGACGACTTCTCACCTTCAAACATGTAGTTCCAAGAAGTATCTACCTTCCTTCCTACATATAGCACGCATTCCCGTATGTTCCAAAGCTTTGAAAGTCCTTCAACCAATTCTGTTGACTCACAAATCGATGGTCATTCTTCGTGTTTAATCCTCATGTAAAAGTCTGACCAGCTACATAGAGTGGTGAGAGAGAAAGAGAGTGTCTGGATCACTCTACCCCTTTCCCTTCAGAGGGCCCTCTGCTCTGAGCTAACTGGCTGGTTCTGATCTCCCCATTGGCTCTTACAAAACGCCACAGTAACCACAGCAACTTGACTATCTTGCACAAGCAGAAAACAAAGCCAACAGTCTTCCGAGCTTCGAAAACACAAGTAATTAAGGCAGTTTAGGGTCACAGCTATGCTGTGCTGTATTGTGCTGTGTGTATAGTGTGTTGTGCCATATGTGTGTGCTGTGTGTCTGTAGGCCTATCTGTTGTGTGTGTGGTGTGTGTGCACAGCTTGAAACAAAGAATGTAGCATGAGTTGAGGCTTGCTGTGTCTTGTTGAGGCAGGTGGTCTGCTCTCGAAAACATTTTGAATTCTGCTGTCCTAAAAAAAAAAGGATCTAAGTTATCTATAAAACATCAGTTCAACACACACCAGAGGCCGATTCATTAATTAGAATAAAGGCCAACTGTGAGATAGAGATGAAATAAGTTGATAAATGTGACATAGGTGGACTGAACAGTGACTACATTTACATTTATGCATTTAGCAGACGCTTTTATCCAAAGCAACTTCCAAGAGAGAGCTTTACAAAAGAGCATAGGTCACTGATCATAACAACGAAGTAGTCCTAAACATTGCAAGCAACCAAAACATGAAGCATACATTGTGAAAAAACTAAACAAGTGCCTAGGGAAGACCCATAAGAGCATGCAGTTATACGAGTTACAAATTAAAAACAACCGTTTTTACTGACCAGTGCCAGTACTGAACTATTTCTCTCTGCCCTCACACACTCTTGTTGACTAACCAGGGGTCTTGAAGTATAACCTTCAGTGTGTTTTATCACAAGTGACAGAGTTGGCGGGAAACTGTTAGAATGTGTATGTACTTGCCGTCTCTCTTTGTGCAAGGCTAACTGTGTCTGTCCATTCCAGTCACTAGCTGAGCATCTAGTTAACATTCCTTCACAAAGCAGGCAACACAATGGCTTCGAACAGAGGCTTTGTATTTTCATTTGACATGTTTGGTCATTCTTTCGGGTCCTTAATTTCTATAACATCCCGGGGTTATAGAATTAAGTTGTAGAGGGGAAGAGATTTCTTTAAAGTTCCATGAAAAAAAAGCAAATTCCTCAATCCAGAGCATAAGTACACGTTCACACACAATACTTATCAGCTAGACCTGGGAACAAAAGGTAACAGATTTTGATACCTGCGCACATAAGGTCACATATTTTGACAGCTTGCAATCATCTGAATGCAAAATGTTACACTTGGCCGACTTTCACCTTAACAGTTAGATTAAGATAGTTAAATAAACCTTTAAAACATTCATGCCCAATGTAAAACCTCCTTGAGAGATTATTTAGAATCTTCAATAATTCCAGTATTCTACATTCTTAATTGGGTTTATTTGTCAACAGTCCCACCACAAAGCAGTGGTGAAAACTGAACTGTTGTTACAGTGATGGCCAGCTGATGGTGCTACAGTATAAATCACCAGTTTAGTTATTCTCCAGTAGAAAGCAAGCTTTTCCGTAATCAACTAAACATTGCATATACGCGTGCCTGGGGACTTCTTTATAGATGATGCAATGCAGGAAAAAATAGGGATCAAGTAAAGTTGTTGGTAAAATCAAACAAATGTCATACATCCTGGAAGTCCCATATGAAGCAGTGGAATTGGGAATCCCAGTGCAATTCTTATGTACAATAAAATAGATTCAGTCCAATTTTAGTTACTCTGTACATGTGGCATTGTAGTGGGTCCCCCCTCCCTCCCTCCACCGTCAGAGATGTGAACTGGACCCCCGCTGTTTTACAAGACCTCCTTGGAACCCTGCTCAGTCAAGTGGAGGCCAACCCTTCCCCCTTACCACTCGCTCTCTCCCCAGTCATCCCCTCATCCCTGGGGAGGATCTGTCTCTGCTCAGCCTCTTCCTAACTACCCATAGAGGTTCTGTGGACAAGAATAACAACTCTAGTGAACAGAAGGGGCAGGGCCCCGGGAAAGGGTTACGTTATCTCTCTCTTTCTCTATCTCTCCCTCTCACTCCTCTCTCGCTCTCACTTCATCTCTCCCTGTCTCTCTGCTTCTCTCTACCCATCTCTCTCTTTGTCATGTCTCCCTCTCTGTCTCTCTCTGACTATCTCTCTTTTCTTTTCCATAAAAGGATGAGCGTGGACAAAAGCCCTCGAGCGTGGAGACAGAAGCAGGGTTTCCCTCTCTCCTCAAAGTAAACATTTGGAAGTGAGACGACCAACACAGTGTGGCTGGACCCCTCCACGATGGCTGTCAGAATCTACGCTTGACAGAAGGATAAAAAAGAGAAAGAAGAAAAGGATACATAAATCATGCTCCCTATTGTCCTTGTCCGAAGCACCCAGCTGAGGTCCTCGTGTCCATAGTAGTGTCAGTGTTTTGTCTCCACCAATTAGGGCCCTATTACAGCAGATAACGGCCTGTGTGGAAGGTAATTAAGTCCCCGGACAACTTGCTCTGATGTGAGGATTTTAACAAGCAATACAGACACACACACAAACACACAAACACACACTGGTCTCTCTGCAGTAGCACTTCTCGTTCCCTCTCACACACATCCACACAAATGCACAAAGTCACATACACACACACAAAAGCAGGTGGTGCTGGGCAGTTTTGGGATGTAAATATGGGTTGCCTTTTCAGGGTGAGTGTCAACAGTGAGGCACAGTAAAACTTTGTGTTTGTGCCAAATGTAAAAGGCCACACAGATGAGAAATATACTGAATTAGACTGTACATGTCAGTGTTCTCCCTTCTAGTTGAAGTAATATGCAGTACTACTGTATGTCGGAGGTAGTTTATCTTGTGCTCAGTTGTGTTCAGGTGTTAAATACTGTGAAGGGTATGCTGAGAAATGTAGTAAACAAACAACAAATGTTCCTGCGAAACAGGCTGTGTTTTGGCACAGCTCCTGTTCCAAAATGTCTACAAAGAAGAGAACCTGGCAAATATTTTACTATACTCAAACAAGCAGATTATTGCATAAAACTATACTAGAATCCTTGTGGCGGTTCTAGACAGATTTTACTAGGGGTGCCAAGGGGGGGCCAGTGTTTAATCAGGGGGGCACATTAAAAACAAACACATGATATTTAAACATTAAATAATTTAATTTTGCTTTACATTAAAATCATACAAACGGCTCTGGCTCTCCCTCTTCCAGCTCTTCAGTTCTCTCAATACCTTGACATTTTTTTTTTTTTTTGTCAGCTCAGGGGGGCCACATGGGGGGCCAGATACATTTTTACAGAGGCCCTGGCCCCTGTAGGCCCCCGTGTAGAACCGCCCCTGTGAGAGCAGCTAAACTATTTGATTTGTCAGGTGATTGTCAAATTCCTGACCCTGGAAAGCTAGAACAATGTGTCACTGCTTACATCACTACACCAACAAGCAGATGCCTTAATCAATGAAAATCTGAATAGGACTGGCTTAGAAAAGACACTGCAAAGCTCAACCCTGGGGAAATTGAGTTTGAGCCCAGATTTCATGTACATTGTAAGTACTAAACACAATTAATAATTCATGTTTTTCATTATGCATCTGATAGCGTGCGCCTCCTTGTTTGTTTTGAGTAATTTGTTTGTGGCTGTCATGGGACGTCAAATGAGTGGTGTCGTCTGTGTGTTATTGATGCAGTGAGTAATTGCAGATTTTTTTCAGATTGCCGCAGTCATATAGTTTGATAACATACCTTCAGTTGTTCATGTCTACATCCATCTAGTACTTTATGACCAGATGAAGCTTGGCTTGATTTATTGGGCATTCATTCAACTTACAGAATCACACCACACTCTTAGTGGGGTTGTTAATGATGTGTTGTTGCTATGTAGTGTACATGAATGAGTTTCAGAAAAACAGATCCACTAGATTATTATTTTAGATTATTAAGAATGTGTTGCCTTTAACTCTGGATAAATAACATCCTTATTTTTAATGATAGTGTCATGTTTCTCAGTGGCTCTTTGGAATCCGTAACTTCATTATGACCACCAGTCAACTGCCTCTATTTTACACCAACACATTAAGTGGCTTGTGGAACCTAATTCACATTCAAGAGTTATTAATTACAGGAAGCAAACAATTGTAATGACAGATTCTAGCTTGAGGAACCAGTGGATCCCTTGGTTACCATTACGATTGCTATTTATTTGCAATAACTGTCAATTCCAACTCATCAAATTAGATAGAGTAATCACCACTGACATAATGAGCCATTCAGTAGAAACACATAATTTATGTAAACATTACATTCGCGATCATCTTTTCATTCCATTTGAAAGTGAACTGCGATGAGACTCAATTTACAGTCAATGTGTTGTAATACATTATAATATAGTTAACCTCAAGAGAGTGTAAATATGTTATCATGTTCCTGACATGTTTACAGAGTGTGAATCACACTTTAAGGGTATTTCCTAGCAGAATGTCCAAGAATTTCTATGTAGGTTAACCCAGAGAGGTAAATGTTTCAGAAGTTGGCTGATTGCTATGATTTGTTCCCTAATTGCTTCCAGGTGCTCTGAACAAAGCTATGATGAAGGTGGAATTGTAAAGTAGCAAATTAGCCCAATAGAGAAATGTAAGTGTTCATGTTTTAAACCCAGTGTAGATCTAGGTATTTAACATGAGGTGGTTTAGTCTCAACACATGACAAGCCATGTTTCCCTTGAGGAGTGTCCTGTTCCTGTGTCTTCATAGTGTCTGGTTAGTTACACGTGGACAGTTATATCAGAACAAGACAGAGAAGTCTGGGTGCCTGGTGTGATCCCCCTGTCCCCCGGAGCAACCACCGCACACACACACACACAGACACACACACACAGACCTCTCTTTTTGCCCGTGAGCTTAAGTGATCATCCTAAGTTCTGTTCTGTGGGGCGTGGGAAGGGACAGGTGCCAAGCCACCAGCTGGGTGCCTGTGCTGGCAGGGTTTCACTGAGGGAGGAGGCATGAGGAGGGAGGGAGGGCAGAGGGGGCGCGCCTAGAGGCCGACGTGGGCCACTGGCTGCCAACATGGAGCGATGGCTAACTGGGCACATCTAACACAGGCAGAGAGAGGATGCCTGATGCATGACACTTACAATTTGACATTGTTTGTTTCCTAATCGCAAGCATGCAATGCTTGAAGTCTGTTTCCGTATTGTATAAACACTCATAAAGTGGTGGGCCTACAGGAAATATGACACTGCACTGTGGATGAAAGACGACATCATACAGGATGGGGCATACCATCGCCTGGAATAACAATTACAAGTGTACCTATTTTTACAATTAATAAAGAGTTCAGTCTTCCCCCAAGACACGTTATCCGCCAAAGTAACCTTAAATATACTTAGTCGGCAGTGCACAGTATGTTTGATAAACTTTGTTTTGGCTGTTTATGATACAGCCCAGTCACTCCCGCATACACAGTATGTACCCAGGATAACATATGTACATTGCCATTTCTGTCCTGCCCTTTTGAAGGGGTCTTGTTTAAGTGTTGTTCAGCAGATGGATGTTGGACAGTATTCTAACTCCTTTCATTTAGACGGTGGCTAACTTATCTCATCGTTATGACTGCTCTCAGAATCACCCAACTGGGCGGCCATCCAGCCTGGAGGAAGTGAATCACATGGCAGCTGTCTGCATTTGTTGTGTCCGAAGACTTGTATTGTCACAGGTAAACCACAGACCAAAACAAGTCCTGAGAGAGGCACTGTGGGGAGAGGAGAGTTTATTTGGGCCCAGCTGAATGGACGGCTGAAGGACAAGTAAGTTATTTCAGCCTGGATAAAAGCCCCGAAAAACTGTAGTGGGAGTTGTGCTCTGCAGTCCAGAATCCCAATGAGATTGATGCCCCTTTCCTCTCTCTAACACCTCAGACTGGATTCAACCCCCAAAAGAAATTATATAAGCAGCAACTAATCTAATTTCTCCCTGTCTCTTGTTCATCTGCATGCCAGAGCTAGCTCCTTCTAAAACCACGCTGCCGATACACTTTGGAGCACACTACAGCATTGTCCTTCCTGAGTACTATGACTATGAAGGATGGAGAGGTGGACGGTAAATTGAGGAGAGTTTCTGAGATTTGGTGAGAATCCTAATCATTTCATCACTTCCTGTGTATTTGTTTTCCCCAAGGGTATACACTTAAGGCCTTCCACATTTTAATGTGCATAGAAAACACGTAAAGAACGTATTATTCAGCATTTCTTTTTCCACAGAGGCAAACAGGCAATTTTGACCTGTAACCTTGATCTGCAGCCAACTGCTCTACCACTGAGCTATACTTATCCCCAAAATATATGCCCCTGGTGTTAGGGGCTACAGCTAAAGAAACAAGCAAGCTGGATCTATGCAGGAGTTTATTTGCTAGGGGCAGGAGGAAGGGAGAGAGATTGATTTGGACATGCAGAGGTGATAGAGACTTGATGGCTGATTGATTGTGTTGTTTTGTTACCTCAAAGAAGTGTTTAGATTTTCTCGGTGGACTCAGTTAATGTCAAATGTGTTAGGTCACAGAATTTGTGTTGTTGAGAATCGAGATCAAGAAAGTTCTTCCAATCAGTGTGTTGTGCCGTTGCAAACAATCGAAACAACTAAATCAAGACTCCATCCGAGCTGTAGACGTGACTTGCTTTAATGTTTAATTCAGCTCCTTGTGGCCTCCTGTTTCACTTACATAACAAATTTTTAAGTCTGTTTTCCTGAAATAATTTAAATACTAAACTCCAACCACTTACTGTCCATGTATCCACCACGCCACAGAGCTGTGCCAGAGTGCTTCTCATCTCTCTGTTAAACTCTGGGCCTGCTGGCTGTTTACGCTGAGCACCAGTTGCTAGGAGACGCCGCCTCCCTGCCCAGTGGATCTTTAGGCAGACGGATGTAAAGGACAAGCATGTGTGTGTTCATGTGTGTGTAGGTCTGTGTGTGTGTGTGTGTGTGTGCATGTGTGTGCTTGCATGTGTGTGTGACTAATATAGCATCGACTGAGCAAAGCAATGCAAAAGTGCAATCTTCCAGATCTCAGAGCTGGACATGGAATGACCATAGTGTGTCAAGGGCAAATATGAGATATTGTAGTGGATGAATAGGAATACATGTATGTACCAATGTAATATTTAAATTGATGTCAACACTGACCATTTAAAAAGTGCATTACTTGCGTGTACAGTGTGTGTGTGTGTGTGTATGTGTGTGTGCGCGTGTGTATGAGTGTGTGTGTGTGTGCGTGTGTGTGTGTTTGTGTGTGCAGGTGTCTTTGTGCATGTGTGTGTGCACATGTGTTCGGGAAGATGTTCAATCAGAGAGAAGGTGGTTGGAGTGAAGTTGCTGACTGTTGTGTTCCCTGCCTCTTGCCTTGTCACCCACGCTTCTCACGTGTTCCTGTGATTTAGCTTCAGGTTCCATCTTGGTGCTAAGTGTGTGTGTGTGTGCACACTTTTGTGTGTGTGTGCAGGCTCGTGTGTGTGTGTGACAGACAGACAGACAGAGAAACTACCCCTTGAAAAAATGTAAAATATATGACAATATACTTGCAAATGACCAGTGGGAGGTGTCCGACTGTAGAGGTTGTGTTTATCTGTTTATTTGTTGAACAAATGTTTTTTCAGTACCGTTTCACTAATCCCAACAATGAAGTGATTGATATGTAAGTTACATGGCAAATGGTTAATCGCTGCAAAACATTTTTTTTACCCTCAAATTGTTTTCTTTGTGCTATCTGAACTTCTCCTTTGTGAAGGACACGCGTATCGGTTTGTTTGGTGGTACCTTACCAGCCTATGTCCAGTCCATGCACATTCATTCTGTAACACATTCAATTATTTGTTGTCTCAGTTGTTGTTGTACCTTCTGACCATACCAGATCATCCCCATCGTCGCCTCATATCTTGCCCTACTACCGTGATCGTATCAGAGCAACGTAGTAACAGGTATGCTGGGGAAGGTGTGTGATGTTTTTGGGGCTCCTTGTTTCAGAGGGTCGCTAGTTTATTCAGTTCCTCTGACATGTTACATCACACTTACTTTCTCAGTGAAACAACATCACCACGTTCCATTCAAAGCACGTTCACTTCGCCTAAAAGTATTTGGTCCAGAAGGCGTTTATATGGTAAAGGTGATGTTTGAATTTGTGAATTCATATCTAAGAAATGTATATTTGTACACCATCATTAAAATATCTCACTTACAAATTCATATGCAATGTTCTGCAGCAGCACTGTATGATTATTCATAGATCTGATTGCATTTGAAGTGTGTTTTAAAACTGCTTGTCTTGAGGTAAAACCAGGGCATGAACGTCCACTATTTCAATTGTGCCTTGCTGGAAGAGAGTGGGCACATGTGTGGGAGTTTGAGTGGGATAGTGGACATCAGTACATGTGTGTGTGTGTGTGTGTGTGTGTGAGCTTCTTTGAATCCTTCTACTTTTAAACAGATAACTTAAAGGAAGTTCTCGGTCAAATCTTTTAGGTGATTTTCCAGTACCCGTGATCCAACGGTTTTTAACACGTTTAAAAAGGTCCTCTCACACGTTAAAAGATTGCCATTGATAAAGGAACGAATCCCCTGAGACACACAGATCATTCCTAACTCTGAAATGGATGAGTTTTCCCATCCCCTTTCTGCCTTCCCTTCAGACCACATGGATTAAACTCCACTTACTCACTCTGACCCGATGTGCTGTCTCGGTTTTGAAGATCCTCGGAGCATTAACATTTCAAGTGGAGCTTACAGAATGTAGTGCCAGCACCCCTTTTTTCCGCATAAGAAATTGATTCATTTCAAATTTGCAAAGTAGAAACAAATTGCAGAGCAGAGGTCACGAAAAGCTAACTCTACAGTCTACGATGAGAACGTAGAGCCAGACCAGTTGTATTCTGTCTGCACTACAGAGCCCACTCCAAACAACACAATGAGGTAATGATGTTACTCAGCCTAAGAACAGCTTGTTATACAACGTGTTTTGTACCATATTTAGCGTAGATTTGACCCTGTATCAACCCCTCTTTAAAGCAGCCTGCAGTTGAAGACAGCAGCACGATATTAACCCCTGTCTCATGGTGCACAACTCCACGGTGACAAGCTGTCATGCAGTCCCCTGGGGCCCGTCTGGCCCCCGATCAATATGCCATGAGTAAGACTCCATCTTTATCTGCTCTGTCGTGGGTTTGATGGACGCTTCCTTTCACTTCCTGTTCATCACTGACATGTGGAGGAGAGGTAAATCTGGGATGGTGGACATGGAAGCAAGAACAGGAGGTGCATAATCAATACTGCTATGTAGGGGATGGGACTGTCGTAATGACATGACATTACTGCCTGAAAGGCATTGCAAAGTATATTCCTAACATGGGTACTAAGGTCTGATATGAAGGTACGGAGTTCTTACAGTAAGGTTAAGATAACCTCATTACCTGTTTGGCTCTTTCCTTGGTGTTAGGAGAGATTGCTGCAACTACACCCCACAGGATAAAGGAAAATAAGATCTCAGTTGGCTGAGATCGGAATTATTGTTTCCCATTGGAGTTTCCAGTCAGTCAGTTAGTCCATTTTGAATTCAATGCCTTTCTTTACTGGCTCTCCTCCAAGTTTCCTTGAAAGACCAGATTATGTTTAAGCCTCTAATCATTGCTCTGAATGCACATAGACAGTTATCCTATCCAGAGCCTTGTGCACAGAATGCCAAAACATAGAGATAACTTGGTTTCACACAAATCCTGTTTGGTATGTGAAAGACCTTTTATTGTGTTAGATATTGCACGCATCTCTTACTTCTTGCATTTTTTACTTCAGTAACATTCACGAAACACAGTATTTGTTGAACAACCAGCTTGAACTCCTGTGGTGGTAAGTCAATATAAAACTGTACAGGTTGACCTTAAATTCTAACAACCAGTCCTTTAAAAATGTATGATCTAAGATAGCTCCCAGGAGCAGTCTTCTAGTTTCATCCTTGATGCACTTAACATGGAGGTCATCAGTGAAATTAACAAAAATTCTCTAAAGGATAAAATGATTAAAGTAACACATGGATAAAAAGTGACATGACTCATCATGATGCAGCCTATGAGACTATGGATTGTTATTCGACACAGAGGTGTAGCTGACAGAGTTTTCATTCGATAACCTGCTTTCATTCACCTCAGGGCTTTCCACTGAAGGAACTCCAGCCAGGAAGTAGCCATGAATGATTCATGGAGCAGTAAAGCATTGAGGGAAAATGGAAATCTAGACTCTAATCTACTCTCTAAATAACACCTTTGGAAAACAAGCAGCACGTGAGATAGATTTGAGACAAGCTTTCACCCATATAGTACAGCCTGACAATGCTTATGAAGTTCTAACGCACAAACACGTTGGCTTGTACAAGCGTCTGCAAAAATACATGGGAAAGTAGTGTTGAATCTGATTACGGTGCTGCTCACTGCTTTGAATAGCATTGAGGGTTTGATTAAGCAACCTGTCTATGGAACATTATTTCTTCTTTACTTAACATGGATCCTTCTGGAAGTATTCCACATCATTTAAGAGAGCAATTGGTATCAACAAGCTCTGTGGCCGTACTGCTAACATACCTACAGGGCTGAAATTCACCCTAAGGTTATAAACATAGAGGCTAACCGCCACAGCCCTTTGAACCTGCCTACAGTTGTTTTGCCAGTAATGGAAAAACAGCCAATCTTTCCTTTCTTAGAAAAGGTGAGGGCATGCACAAGGCTGAATTTTGTTCTCAGTCCTCTTCTGTGGCACTGTGGTGTTGATCAGTAAAAAGTGTGATTCCGAAATTCTGCTTGTACTCCTTTTAGCCTACATCCATAACTGTGTTTTCGAAATCGAAGTGATCAGTCACACGTGAGTCGGAGAACAGCAGAGAAGCCCAGCCAGTTTTGGAAATCCATATGAAGGAGGGGGAAGCTGGTGTCACAGCAGGTCGATGGAGCAGGGCCTGCCATGATTAGCTCAGGATTGATCAGCGTCTGACAATGCATCATGGTCCCTTTCATCAGTGTCCCCTGACACTAGCCCATCAACCTGGAAGACCCATGACTCTCCCAGCTCTAGAAGCATGGAGGCATCAAAAAGTAAGCCAGTCAGTATTGTTCTGTGGATTTCATCATTAAAGCTGCAATTAGGGATTGTAAATCGTCACTGTAGCCTTTGGTGATTTATTTTCCAGATTGAGGGTAGGAAGATAATGTGAATTTGATGAATGGGGAAGCAGATCATTTGTTACACGGGCTTCATTGAAATGTAAATGTGTTATTCTACAACGATCCCTCTCCAGCAGGGAGTCCCATTCCAGTACCGGCCAGTCCGTTTTTTACACTATAGGTTCCTGGCGTTTTCTTGGCTCTGGAGCAAACTTGGCATCCACCACAGAGAAAGTGTTAATTAGATAATGGTAATTGCCCTTCAGGGGAAGTTCAAAAGCTGTTTCGTTTGCCACTGTTTCAGCCATGGTTGCATTCAGAGAGCTCCACAGTGCATGCATCAGCCTCCAGTGAGAGCTCTCCTGCTAATCCTTCAGGAACCTGAAGGGATGTTCTCTAAATGTCCCCCTTGACTCATTGATTCCTTTTGGCAGTTTTCTAGTGTCCTGACCCCCCTTACCCACCTCCCAAACCCTTGTAATCACACAGGTATGGAGAACCAGGGGGGAGGGGCGAGGGGGGAGGGAGGACGGTGTGTGCGTGCAGTGTGTGTGAGAGAGGTGTAGTGTGTGTGATAGGGGTGTACTCGGTTTGAGGGGGGATGGAAATGTTTCCTACAGCAAATAGAGCAAATAAAAATGCATGTCTCCATGCGTGTGTGTGTGTGTGTGTGTGTTTGTGTGTATCTGTTTGTGAATGTATGTTTATTGGGAGGTTAGATGGCCAGATTAAAATGTTGCAGGGGACAAATGGGTGTATGGTTTGTATATTAGGAAGCAACATGAGAAAAGGAGGTCTCTCCACTTGTGCTCTAAATGGAGTTTCAACAGACACACACACACACGGTCACAAATTCATACCCACACGTTAAACACTTCAAAAAGAGACAGAGAAAGCATCTTCTAGCCAAAACAGGACTCCTGTTTGTATGTAGTAGCTGTTGGTACAGTGCTCTGCAGGTTCATTTGATTCTCATGGCTTGCCTGTCAGTACACTGTAATAACATTGCTAATGCTGCTTGCTAACAGCCCATCAGCTCGTGGACAGCAGCTCAAGCACCAGCACTCAGCAGTCTAACATCTCACTGCAGCAGATGTCATCCTCTCCTTAGTTGTACTTTTCTAAGAATTATCATGTCTGTTATGAGTCTGGGATTTGTGATGTGGGCGATATCGAGCTCAATTCATTGAAATTACAGTAATAGATAAGCAAAACAAAATCTTCAAAGAACACTGATAATTCAAGCCTATTCTAAAACCCACAAACCACTGTATGGGTTGAGGATGGATGTGGATAGTA
Source organism: Hypomesus transpacificus (assembly GCF_021917145.1). Classification (NCBI taxonomy): domain Eukaryota; kingdom Metazoa; phylum Chordata; class Actinopteri; order Osmeriformes; family Osmeridae; genus Hypomesus; species Hypomesus transpacificus. The sequence continues at coordinate 1,196,092 of NC_061066.1, forward strand.
AATACCTGGCAACCTAGTGGTGCAGTTCTCTCATTCTGTCAAATCCTGAACCCTCTTTTGGTGGAGCCAGGCCCTCAGTGTCAAAGGGAAGCAGAGTGTGGGGCTGGGTAGAGAGAGATAGAGTAGTCTGAGACTCCCAGGCGCTAATCTGGGCCCGGAATACAGGATCTGTCAATTTCTTGGCACGACATACCTCTGAAACTCTGGTCACAGTTGGGAAGAGAAGAGACAATTCACACACACACACACACACACACACACACACACACACACACACCCACACCCAGGAGCAGAACAACACTTGCAGCTGCATGATGGGATGCTGAGGCTTGCAGAAAACACAAGTGAGGAGGAGAATGATTTGGGATGATTTTTCGGTTTGCTTGGAAATGAAAAGGGATTCTTCTTTTTCCGAACCCAGCTCTCGCTGAACTCTGTGTTGTACTCATTATTCTGATCCTCTTACTGTGTGCTGTTCTCCAACATGATTAGAACGTTTTGTATCAAAGCATGGCAAACTACATCTGTGAGTCTTGAGGCACTGAAATCAGTTTTTCATGGCTGTCAGTGCTTGTGTGTAGTTATCAGGCCAACACCAGCACCCTCTCCACAGCCCAGTCAACAGACTCATGGTGTGTTAAGATTGACCATGTATCACTAGCCCATGACTGTCTTCAACCTTACATTAATTGATACTATGTATTACTGCATTAGGAATCCCCTCCTGGAAAGCTTCAAGTGTCCTGTATGTGTGACATGGAGAAGGGCCCATAGCAACACATCAGAACTACTGTATCTTGTGGTTCGTTTCAGACTTCCAACATTCATCAATATTAAACATCAAGGGAGGTGTGTTGCGAAGGAGATTTTGTGCGTCTGTTTGCATCTTTGTAGACGCACTGAGTCACACACAATCTCAGAGCTTCTCTCTCCAATTTCATGCCTGAGGCCCCCTGATAATGAGTCTCTCCATGAATGCTAAACTTCACCAATCTTTAGAAGACCTAATAAGCCCCACACCACATGTGATATTTATACTTCCACATGCAGACATGTCTAAATTTAGACTGCTGCTGCAGAGGGAGGGAGTTTCCTTTGGAAAGGATTTCGGAACTGCTCTGACAATGCAGAATGCTCCTAAATGTGTTTACTCGATCTCACTTTCTTGTTGGCATGCAGGTTTACTGGTTCAGGCAGGAGGACTCAGTAGTGTTGTTCACTGATACTGTATTCCACACGTTACAATACATTATTGGAGGCCGGGGAGAGGCCGGGGAGAGGCCGCAGGAGGCCGCGGGAGGCCGAGAGCGTCTGTGTCGCACTAGCAATGCAAGTGCCGGGATCCCTGATACATACCCCGCCCTATTAGGAAGGTGTGCCTTGACGCGTGATGACGATTTGCTGGTGACGCGCCAGGTCTCGCGTCCCCTGCATGAATCAGCTCTGCTTGTTTTGTTTTGTTTGTTTGTCTCTTCTTCATTTTATTATCAATTCATGTACCTAGTCATCCATCCATTCATTCAGTCATTTATTGGTAACACTTTAGAATAATGGTCCGTTGTTAATGAGTAGCTATATGCAGGAAGTAATAGGTAGTTCTACATTAACACTGAATTTAATACTATTAACTAATATGGAACCAAGATTAACTAAGCAGTAAGTAATACCGAATTTAGTACAAAGGTAGTTCCTCGGTAGGTATTTGATTGTTACTAAATAAATATATCCTCATTGAGAACTACTTGTGAACTATGACCAATTAAGAAAGAATAACCAATGAATTACTAATCACAAAAGTAACGTCTACAAAGTGAACAATTGTTTTTTTTTTTAACTCTTAACAGGGTCATAACATGTGCCTGAAATTAGTTCTTTGTGGAAACCAGTTTATGAATATTAACGTTATAACACGTCCCTGTATGATTATGGGACAGGTCCCCCCAATATTTGATCATACTGTATGATTATGGGACACGTCCTCCCCAATATTTGATCATACTGTTTGATTATGCGGGCAATTTCGATGTGTCTGCTATAAGGTCTTTCTGCAGCTCAGAAAATATCAAATCACGGCCGGTCCGTTTTCCAAATCCAGTCGACTTGGCTTACCAAAACCTATTTGTCCTGAATCCATGTCATGTTTTCCCCTAAACCTATACTGGTGCAACGTCAACGAGTGAGTTTGGAGCGCGAAATCATTTGGCAGTGGCACATTTTTATGGATTGTAAATATCCAGTATTTGGCTAACATACAACAACAACAACTAGGTGAATTTCACTAGAATTTCGAATTGTAGAATTAGTGCAAATTTGGAATTGTAGAATTAGTGCAAATTTCGATTGCAATACTATACAGTTTGTATGAGGGACTTTTTACAAGCTAGCCGACAGCTATAGTCTGGCTTTACAGCTAGCAACAACTGTAGCTAGCGTTTTGGGCCATGTTCCTGTTCTCTGAATTGGGTTATCTAGCAAGTTATTTTACAGTCCTGCCATTTGTTCTTTCTTCCTTAATCATTTTTATTCCTTTGGGAGCGTTGCTGTTGTAGTGGATAGGCCTATACGTTGATTTGGGTTAGGGTTAGCCATGTACTTACTTATTACTTATTTAGCCATTATGTTTGACTCAGTTTATCGTCACATTTTGTTGAGTGTGTTGAATGTTTCATTCCAAAATACAGAATTTTTGTTTAAATGCTAGGTTTCATCATTGTGCAAAACGAATAAAAGAAAAGAATGTTTAATTCAGACATATTTTACAAAATGCTTTATTCTTGCATGCCCATGTGCATTTTTGCATTATGTAGGATTTTCTTTTACGACTTCATGGAAATCTTCCAGTGGATATAATTAAAAGAAATGTTATCCAATCACTGCAGTTGTTTTATGTTGTATATCTTGTGAGGTGACATGTTAGTGAGGTGTTAACATGTTTTTCACTTTGAAATAATGGTCCAGATTACAGTTACTGCGGGATGATAAGGTAACTCTTGAGTAATTAGTGAAGAGTTAACATGTTTGTCACTTTAAAATAATGGTCCACATCACAAGTAGTTACTGCAGGATTACAAGGTAACGCTTGAGTAATTAGTGAGGAGTTAACATGTTTGTCACTGTAAAATAATGGTCCACATCACAAGTAGTTCCTGCAGGATGACTATGTAACACTTGAGTAATTAGTGAGGAATTAACATGTTTGTCACTTTAAAATAATGGTCCACATCACAAGTAGTTCCTGCAGGATAACAAGGTAACGCTTGAATAATTAGTGAGGAGTTAACATGATTTTCACTTTAAAATAATGGTCCACATCACAAGTAGTTCCTGCATGATGACAAGGTAACGCTTGAGTAATTAGCGAAGAGTTATACTGGTTTTCACAAGTAATAGGCCTATAATAAGTCTAATTTTATATTTGACACATACGGTAGAGGCATACATTTCTGTGAGGCACTAGTGATATTCTAACAAACATTGTAATCTGGAAGATTTGGTTTTCAAATTGTTTTTGAAAAGAGAACATCAATGTTTATATTCATATCCTAAAGAGAAGTCCTCCTCAGGCGGCCACTGTAACATAAAGGTAGGTCTTTGGAGTCTGAGACATTTAACTGACACTCAAGAGCTCATAATACCAAACTAATACAAACATGAGAGTGTCAGCATCACTTCCTAATTATTATTATTTTTTAACAAATGATCATTATTTGTGTTATGCCATGTTTAAGTTTGAAATAAACAGAGACCATTCGTCCATCCTTTGGTAAGAGTAGGCAAAATCTCAACCTGTAGTTAACGTATTTGGGGGAATATAATATTAATTAACTGGTTTCCACAAAGAACCCATTTGAGGCACAAGCTTCTGGAAAGTTATGACCATGTTATGAGTAAAACAACCAAATTGTTCACTTTTTAGACATGTTACTTTTGTGATTAGTAATTAATTGGTTATATTTTCTTAATTGTTCATAGTTCACAAGTAGTTCTCAAGAGGATACATTTATTTAGTAATAACCAAATACCTACCAAGGAACTACCTTTGTTGTAAATTAGCTATTACTTACTGCTTAGTTAATCTTGGTTCCATATTAGTTAATAGTATTAAATTCGGTGTTAATGTAGAACTACCTATTACTTCTTGCATAGCTACTTGTTAACAACGGACCATTATTCTAAAGTGTTACCCATTCATTCATCCATTCATCCATCTGGTCACAAATCTGTTCAATCTATTCAACTGTTGTTTGTTTGCTTCCCGTTTCTTGGCAGCGATCAGGAATGCTGGTATACTTTACCGATGACCTGAACAACCTTGGCCCAGAGTGGTTCTCTCCAGACACACTAATACTCCCCTCCCTGCCAGCCTGTGCATCCTCCCTTCGCTGCCCAGCCTGCAGCACAGGAAAGCCTTTTATCTAAGCCCCACTCCTCATTTTCTTTCTAGCACTTCTTCGACTTCTCCTTCTATCCCACTCAGACAGTCCGGACCATCCACTCTCCTCAGCCCAAGCGGCTGGTGTACAGAGATAGTTTACTCTGCTGAGCTGGACTGACCCTAACCCAAGACTCCCAGCCCCAGCTCTAGTCCCAGCCCTAGTCTCCAGTCCCAGCTCCAAGTGCATAGCCCTGGTTCTCCGTTTCAAGTCCCCAGTCGTAGGCCCTTGTCTCAGTCCCCTGCCCCATCTCCATCTCCATACCCAGCCAAGCACTGGTATGATCTGTTGGTTCCTTCCCTCCAAGGAGCCCTGGTGTATCCTGCTGCGTCTGGCTCCTGAATAATTGATCTCTTTTGCCTAGCCAGCATCCACTGTCTGAGGCTCACTCGCCAACACTTTACCTTTGGACCAGAGAATCCTGGAGGAGCAGATAGAGAGGGTGGTGAGGGTGTTGTTCGTTATAGGACAGGCAGGAGAATGCTAGAAAGTTTTATGATGTATCCTTGGCTCCAAAATTCCTTTCAGATGGCAGAGAAGTAATTGCCAGCTAACTGTAATCTCATGTGTAGCAGTGACAGGCCTTGCCTGGGTAACATATGGATGTGTGTTTAATGAAGCCATCATCTTTTGATGGAGAGTCGTAGGAGTAATTTAGTTTGGCAGCATAATGCACTCAGCAATAATGATGAGGGTTTTCTTCAAGAGGTCATGTGGTCCCTTTCAATATAAACAACAATGTCATATGGTACTCTATGTAACACATACTGTTACATGGAGCTCTGCACAAACACACACACACACACACACACACACACACACACACACACCCCTCCCACACACACACACAAACACACTCACACCACCACCCCTCCCACACACACACACACACACACACACAGACAAAACCCTACGCCACAAACGCCCATATTTCTTGTCTGTACATCTCACCAACATGTGACTGGGGCCTATATATCTTGCATAGATTAGCACCAACTCTTCCATAACCATATATTTACGATAAAGGGATGGGAGGATGTATGGAACATCGTCCCATTATAGAGCAGGGGAAGTGCAGGTGAGACCCCCGACCCTTTGACACTGGTGCCATATAGCCTTTAAAGAGGGCCATCCATCCATCTTTCATCTACAGAGAGTGATAAGAGACCTTGAGAAGGCAGCTTATATCTATTAGGCATACCTGTCGTGCTCGGGAACAACACAAGATTCATTGCATATTGGAGACATCGCTGGCACGGTCTCCTGACCCTGGTCTCAGAGGCTGGCCGTGTCTGTGAGAGACCCGGGGAACCAGGGAAGGGAGTCACACACGCTCCTAGGGGTCTTTATTTCGACGTAAACAGATGGACCGACGGAAAGAGGCACAGGCAGACGTGTTTGCCGATAGACAGACGTCCAGACGGACAGACAGGCAGATGGACACACAGAGGAGCCTGTGTCTAGACTCTCCGGGGCCCTGAGACTGTCCTTGGCAACGCCCCTCTCTCTCCTTCATCCCCGTCTGTGCACGCTGCTGAGATTGTAATTGGAAATCTCCCAGCCGACCAGGGAGAGAGGGGGCCACTTGTGGTGGGGCTCGGCTCATGGGAGGAGCTCAGCTCCATTTGCTCCCCGGTTGTGGAGGAGGGAGCCGGGGGCTTGTCTCCCTGCTCAGAGCCCCAGGAGGGCCTCGTGGAGCTCCCCTTAGAGTGGTCCAGAGAGGGACACCGCGAGGCCATGTCGAGTGCGCACAAATGGCCCATTTTGTCAGTCGTCCCTGAAAAGCTTGACAGCCCAGTGTCGGATGTGTTGTCGTGGGGGAAATTGTTCATCCTTTTGTCACCTCCCCACCCCACCTCCCCCGGACAACAAAGAGGCAGAAATGCGACAAGGAAAGGAAAGGCACAGTAGTCTTTGGAGAGAGTTGCCGCTAAAATGGCAACACAACCAGACATTCAGACATATAACTGTACACATGCACACACTCAGAGATGCAGAGATTCATCTGGCTTATATCTATGTGGGGTACATCATTAAAACCCAATCGATAGGAATCCGTCCACCTTTAGTATTCCCGAGGTCACACTGACGGGTAGCATATTTACACAGACTATGAGATGTGAAACATGCTATGTGAAGTGTCTTGACTCATACAGGATCTGCTAACCTGGTGGACGACAGCACTTCCGCAGCCTGCTGTGCTGTATGTGTGACCTGTGAGTCATTCAGCAGTAATCAACACTAACTTTCAGCTTGTGAAGTTTGCCTTGCCACCATCTGTGCTAGAGCACTCTTGATTCCTCTTCTCCCCTCAGCTCAGAGACAACCCAAACCAAAGGGGCCACGCTTTTATCAAGAGCTCATGTTGCTTCCTGACAAAACGATAAAGGGAAACTAAACAGTCGATCTGGTCCTTGCACATAGCTTCATCCCTGACACATATAACATAATTCCCTTATGAACAACCAGTGATCATTTGGAAAACACCTGTCTGGGTTAACCACTGATAGATCGTGTGTCTGGATGCTGCTTGCATCTCATCCTCAGTGGCTGGTGGTTGGAGATGAGTCCACAGCAGCCTATAGCTCACCTTCACACTCAACACATCGCCTCCCAGGGTTCATTACCTCTGTGAGGAGAGGCGGAACATATCGTGTGATTATGCATGCGGGCTCGTGCCATCCCAGTGTAAATGTTAGTTATGGGGGGTGGGGAGGCAAGGGGAGAGACAGAAAGAAAGAGAGACCTAGGGAGAGACACAGACAAACGAGAGAGTATACCCAGTGTGTGTGTTTGTGTGTGTGTTTGTGTATACATGTGCGTGTGTCCATCGGTGTCTCGATGAAATGCATTGGCAGCCAGTCAGCTGACACCTGCCCCCCCCCCCCCCCCCCCCCCCCGCACGCGTGCAGCATCCAGGAGGCCTCCTCATGCGTGTGTGGTGGGGCCCGGGGTACGTGTGAGGCATGAAAAAGCCTGGGGCCGCTCTCTGGATGCTGCGCGCTCCTTCTATATGCTGCTTAGGATTCATTAGCAGCTGCCCGTCAGCCAGGTCCCGTGTACACCGCTGCATGGTTGCCTGGCAACTGAGACCCGACGCAACCAATCGGAGCACATGCAACAGGCCTTTCCCCTCTGCCTCTCTCTCCTTGACACATGAAAGGCAGAGTGAGATCTCTAATTCAATTGATTTTGTGCTCCGGCACCATCGACTTCAAGGGCGGCGCTCGTACGTAAAGACAGCCGCAGAGGGAGCCATGGCGACGCTTTTGAGGAACAAAGTTACGATAAACGGGCAACGTTTGGTGGAATGTGTAACACGTCGCGGGCCTGTCACGAGTGTTCACTCACTCCCGACAAACAAATCTGGGAAGGGGGGGAGGAATGAGAACGCGAGTCCCTCTTCCTCCTCCTCTGGGACGGGGGGGGATGTATGAGGCACGTGCGTGCTGAGCCGCTTCCTCTCTCATGACGGGCGAGGCTGGAGAAGGCTGGAGGAGGTGCAGGAGCGAGCGTCACGCTCGCACAACCAGCGCGCCTTTAAACCTCAATATCTGTTTTCGTTTGTGACTCATCACCATAAATAAACTCCGGAGGCCATTTGCAAAAAGAAGAAGAAGAAGAAAAAAAAGACGATAGATCTGCACCTGAAGATGAGACAATAGAAGGCTCCATTAAGGAGACACCCTCTGTGTTCAATGAATCATCTCGAAACATGGCCGCCGCCCAAATCGCCAGGGTGGAGAAGTAAGGCTAATGCATCAATGTACTCTCTCCTCCCTCTGCCCCCCCCACCCTGCCTCCCTCTCTCAATATACAACTCACCCTACCTCTCCGATTCCATTATCCTGTCCCTATCTAATATGCAGCCTCTATCTGCCTCTCTCTCTCCTCCCTCCTTTATGTATTCCCATTTATCTGTCTCTATCTCTCTCCCTCTTTCCCCTGCTTCCCATCACAAAATGAGGCGCTGCTCATTGGAAATTGGTATGGACACCTGATCTTGTAGAGGATTCAGATGATATCCTCCACTTCCATGTTCATTCAAAGACCAGATAGGTCCAAATAACCTCCACTATCACCAACAGTCAAGTGTAGAACTGGCTTTTGATTCAGTCAATAGATTGTGGTTGCACAACCACAGCAATATGATCATACTAGAGATAAAGGGTGTAAAATATTCTACATTCGGGGCCAGGTTTTAATATTCTGGACTTACAAACAAACAGCTTTTCCTGCCATGGGTTATAAACGTGGTTCACTGACAGTGAGTGAAAAGAAAGCATGAAAATGAGTTCAGGGCTCAGACACTGTGTATGTTTGGGCTGATATCCCTCTAGGACTCACCAGAGTCTTTGAATAAACTGATGATCTGAGTCAAATACCGTTTTTTAAAACAAACACTACATTGACTAGTGCTTGTGGCATTGTAACAGAGATATAGTATGCAGTCAATCATCACATGGCACACTTGCTTTGGTGGTCCGCTCGCATTTCCCCCTCTGTGCCACTGGAACAGGAAGCAGAGACATGGCCAGACTGGAGTCTTCTTGCAAAGGGAAAGATGGAAAAAAGTAAATAGTCCTTATTCAATACTTATTTTTTTCCTCCAATTGATTCTTTGGTTCATAATTTTTTAAGCAGGGACCCAGTGTGACTACAGTTTTATCACAAAAACGAATAATGGAAACTCGAGGACAGGGAATGAAGCTTTGCTGGAACGACGTCTGGTACTGCATGGTATGGCTACATTTCCCTGCATGACCTAATCTTCAGGTTCTGGAACATAGTGGCTATTGCTGATCTACAGTCTGACACACACATACACAGTACGCACACGCATACACAGACTTACACGCTCCCTCCTCCCAACTCAATTTGATTTCCAATAGCAGCAAGGCACACTCGATTAATATTTAACCGCAACAGTGCCTACACTTGTCTTTCGCAAAACGTGATGCATGATAGGGCGACACCCGGGCTTGGACACCAGTGCAGACCCACAATGTATTAGATGGCTGGGGTGAATGACAATTTTGATGGTGTAGTAACTGTCTCACCATAGAACAACTTCTATTACCTCCAGTAAACGGTGGATACAGTAGATATTCTGCAAGGTCATGATCCAAGAGGACTCTGAATGTGTGCTGCGGTAGATACAACATGAAAACCATGGTAGTCAAAATCCATCGAATTGTTAGTTGTGTATTCACAGATGACCTTTCTATCTGAAATATATTACATTACCTCTGGAAGATAAGATGATGGAGCTCCACTACATCATTCTCCTTTGTCCATACCTCTTCTCAACAATAAAACATGTCTGCAGTGTGTGTTTATACCTCTGAGGGGATTCCATTAAACAAACCCCATACTCCGCCCTGGGTCCATGCAGACCCATTTTGTATTCTTTTCTTTCCTCCTGTAACCCATACGGGTCCAGAGAAGTGACATTTTCAAGAAGGTCTTTGTTACAAGGCAGGGGCTATCTCTGCATGAAGGTCAAGTGTTTGGAGAGACAGAAGAAAGGGAGAGGAAGGGGTAGAGAGGAGAGAAGAACAGAGGGGGAATGAGAGAAAGGGTGGCAAAGGATAAGGAAGAGAAAGAGAAAGGGTGGGGGGAGGAATAGACATCTATGTCTGTCTATCTTCATCTATCTACAGACCACAACATCATGGGAGAAAGAGAAAGAATGAGGGAGACAGACAACGACATTTCTTGTAAATGTGTATTTTCCATGGGCAGGATCTGCTACAACTTCTTTGTGACACAGGTGCTCGTCCAATTAACTGCTCTGTGACAGAAAACAGCAGTGGTTCATTTGGACTGCTAGGTGTCTGGACTGGTTTCTTGCGCTCCATCTCCATGGAGAAGGTGTAGTGCATGCCTGACACATTGTGCCCTTCTATCCATTACAGAACCACATGGAGCCGGTGAGCAACTCTGCCTATCTCTCTCTCTCTCTCTCTCTCTCTCTCTCTCTCTCTCTCTCTCTCTCTCTCTCTCTCTCTGGTCTCTCTTGTTTGTTTCTCTCTCTCTCCCTGCCTCTCTCTCCCTCCCTCCCTTTCTATTTCACTCTCTCTCTTTCACCTTCTGTATCCCTCTCTCTCTTTCACTCTCTTTCCCCCTTTCTCTCTTTCTCTGTCTATCTCTCTTTTTCACAAATTTTCCTTCTCCAGTTTACATTGTAAATGCATACTTTTATGAACACATTTACAGTACAAAGACATACTTGGTTCTACATGCAAACACACACACACACACACACACTCAAGCTTACAGCATTGTGATAATCATAATCTGAGAGAGATCATAGTAATATTCCAGAGGTTAGAATAATTTATGGCAGTGCTGAAAGTCAATGCTCCCTGAATGAGTGCAAAGGGCATTGTATAAATGGTCACACTCTGATGACTGTGCATTGGAAGGTGATCTAGCCTGCCTGCTGTTTCTTTTTCAAACAATGAAACTAGAGATGAATACAGTTCCACATTTCTAATGGTTTAAACCTGACCACAAGAAAAAACTGGACTACACCACTAACTGTCACCATATTTCTTCTGTGTGTTACAGTCTGTTCAGACTGGTTTGTTGCGTGTGGGATGATATTCATGAACGCGTATTAGGACAATGGAAGGGGATGACTTATGTCCTACCGTAGTGTATCTTACTGAGGCCACACACTCTGAACAAACTGTTAGACTAAACCTGCGTCTTTTAACAAAAGGATTTAAAATGTCATTTTACAAATCCTAGACACACACCTATCATGTTAATAGGCTGACAATGACAATGCTAACATCTCACTTTACACTTGCTTCCAAAGACCCCCACCTTGTATAATGCTGACCTTCATGAGCTGAAAGGCAATACGGATAAGCTCTCTAGCACTACAAATGCTCCTTCCTCATTCAAGTAGTGCCATCACTCTCTTTCCTTTCTCAATCTGTGCAGTATCTCAGGGTTTGGAAGGGCAGTAAACCGCTTTATTGAGCCTTTATGTGGTGTATGTTTTCAGTGCTATCGCAGGGGGCAGAAAATGGGCATTAAGGTGTGACAACAGTGCTCTTCTGTAGGGGGGCGGGAGCCACCGATAAAAACATTTATCGGACTTCAGACGCTTGTAATCCCCTATTCAGTCCCGTCTCAGACTGGGATAGCTTTCACAGCAGCGCTTCTCTGCTGCTATCACTGAATCAAATATGTGTGTGTGTGTGTGTGTGTGTGTGTGTGGGAGGGGGGGGGGGGGTTGATGCAGTGAGGTCATGGGCCCTAGTCTGTACCTCAGCCAGGCCTAGAAGATGGAGGTTCGAAACTGTAATAAAGATAGCAGACCTCTGGCAGCTCCAGCTTTGCACTGCCTGCTGCTGATATATGCAGCTTTGTGTTCTATTAACCTGGATCGCAGGGCTAAATCATTTGAGGATTTGTCAGGCTGTGCTATAACATCAGGATGAGACGTATGATAAGGGTATGTCGAACTGGAAGCCTGAAAACATGCTTTTACAGAAGAGGTAAATGTCAGAAATATTTGAGAAAATACATATAATATATATAATATATACAGTATAAACTGTATATATTTCTATACATGCTGTGTCTATATCTGTAGTAGTAGGAAATGAAGGGAGGAAGCCTGCTGGGCCTCTTCTTCCTGGTTTCTTAATGAACTTCCTCTTCAGTTGTGTTGTCATCATACATGCGTGTTTGCAGTCAAGCATTAGACATGAATATTAATGGGGCCACGATATATCCTCGATCTTCTTAGGTAAACATTTACCTAACATCAGCACTACTGATGAGCTGAGGCCGAGCCCATGTGCATGTGCATTTCTGATTTCATCAGTCAGATTCTCCAACGAGGCAGAATCCTTGAGTTTGTAATGCAAAATTAGCATTTACAAACTCATCGCACAAACTGAGCAGAACCCTATAATTTCATATGAATATTATTTGCATAACCAAAGGAGAACCTGACAAGATATATGACGTTTTTTCCCCCTTTCTACTTCTGAACAGGAGGAATTTATTTTAATGGTCTCAACTTGTTTTCTTGATTGATTTGTCGTTTGTTGTCACTGCTTGGATTATTTTGTCAAAGCATTGTCAAATATTTGCCATAATTGGCATGGTTTCACCTGGGAGTCGGATTTTCATGAATTCAGACATCAAAGGAAAGTTGAGACATGTTTGGATCAGAGTAAACCACTGCTTTAAGATAGACATATATCTTGGCACATTTTCAAAAAGCCTAACAGTACACCTCACAGCAAAGATGGCAGAGCAAGGAATGACTAATTCTGTCTCTGCACGTTAACTTGGAGGTTTGAGGAAGGATATTACAGAATCTCTCAAGCTCAGAGCATGTTTTGCTCCTCAATGTATCTACCTACCTCTGGGGAAATTAGTGTTGAATGATCTGCTCATGCCATGCTACATTTAGAGACCACAGTCACACTCAATAATCCATCAGAACAAACCCAGAAGATTAGACATTCACATTTACATTTGCACATATGTGGTGTCAGAAGAGGTACTCTAACTGGGATAAGATGTCTGTGCGAAGTACAAAACACAGTTGCACAAGACATGGTCAGGCCTCAGTGTTCAACCATGGATAACCTCTCCATATGTCTGTTCGTCTCCATAACCCCGAGTGTCTGTGTGACTACACCCTCTGCCCCAGCAAACAAGCATATGCTAAACCCAGCACTCTCCACTCTCAAAAACACACATTCCAAATCATCTCCTTAATGTCAGTGTCCAACCTCTGATCTCAACCCCTCATTCCCCTCATACAGACGGGTGATTCCCAAGATCAACCCAAATTTGACGTCCACTGCCAGCTCTTTATCCTGACGATTTACCTTTTTGTGAGTCCCAGCTGCTTTGATAGATCCACAAATGAAATAATGAAATAGCTACATGTCTGTAGTTCCTCCTTTGGACATCAGAAGACATGAATGAACCCTCGGCTACTTACGCTCTTGTGAAGGTCACAGTCTGCACCACCTGGTTCAGGAGGTTTCTCGTGTTCGTGGGGCAGCCATTCTGCTAGCTGTGACACAGTGGCTCTCTGGAGGTGTTAAGTTAGAGAGCTGCAGGCCGACAGCAGCAATCCTTCAGTGTTTGACCCTGTGGTCTACTGATCAGTTCACAGCTCACCGCTATAGCTCTGTCTGTATTTTTTACGCAAATCAGATATTAGACTAGGTACGTTTCGGATATAGATAACATACAATAAATACTACCTTGTTGTGTCTGATTTATCAAAGCAATGGCTTTGGACAGTTACTCCACCAGAGGTTTACACTATGTTCAGCACCATGGACAGCGACACTTTGCAACGTGCCTGCTCCTCGTTCTTTCCCAGGCAAAGTGCGGAGTATGTCCTCATCCCCTAACCTTAAATATGATGACGCCTGGCCAAACCTGGATACAATGTTAAAGAAGGTCTTTCTCCCACAAGCTGTGGATATAACTTACCAAGAAAGCACTGCCGTTTCATCTGCACCACAGCATGAGCATTCTATTGTGAGTGCTAAGTAAGCCAAGCCGTGTGGGCTTTAACAGTGATCTAAAGCCTTGCAGGCATCGTTTGTTCACCTTTGGCTCTTTAATGACCTTATGCTGTTGGTAATTGAATGCACATAAAACGCCAAGTCACTGGACTGCGCTAAAACATTTATACCAAGGAACTGGAAGGATGCTTGTCTTACAAAGAGAAGTAACACAACGGTCAATGACTCCCCCCAAACAAAGAATTCATGTTTCTTCAATATTTAATAGGCTTAAACACTGTGTGACACTACCTGGGGTATTTATAGGGTTGGGTTCATTTCTGGGGCTTTGAATCCATTGCTAAATGTTACTTGCTTCCAGTTTACATCCATTTCATATCATTTACAAGTACACAATTTAGCATGGTAATTTCATATAAGCCTAATTCATAATTTCCTAAACACACTGGCCTGTGGTCTATTTTTGGAAATCTTGTTTAAGAGTGGCTATATCACTTTGGTTATATAATGGTCGCACGTAAGCTTCTGACCATTGTCCTAATGAAAGTAAAATACTAGAAACAACATGCAGAATAGCACCTTAAAAATCAATACACCTTTAGAGATTTGTTGCCTCTGTTTCTCCAGAATGATAACAATTTTAAAGTTACACTTGCTCTAAAATGTTTGTCATGTTTTGTACTGGTACTTTACTAATACATTATGTTACTCTGGATATCCAAGTGCTCAACATCTGGCACAGCGACCTGTGGAGAAGGTCCAGAGGTGCCATAAGATTGAGATTTTATGTCTAATAAATGGCGCACAGAGCATACCATCTGGGGCTAACGTATCGCTTTTAAAGAGCGACAGTCGTATAGTTGACGACAACGCAAATGTCTGGGGGAATGTAAGCATTATTGGTAGTGCAATCTTGATTACTTCGCAATTTATTTCAAGACGGGCATAAACCATTTGTGTGTGAGATGAAGGTGAGCATGATCAGAATAGGCTAAAGAGATTTTTTCTCACCTTAGATTTCCCCCCACTACGGTTTATGCACCCGAAAAACTGATAAATAAATATTCCTTTCATGGCATCATTACTAAAAAAGGCAATGTTGATAAAGGATAAATGCATACCCATGATTTACTGTGTGGTAACAGCAGTTCCATACTTTCTTGCTTACTTTATTGGATCCGTGTTCATCAGGCAGTCTATCGTAGCCCAATAAATCTTTAGTTATGTTCTAGAACTGCTCATAGGCTAAAATTACAATATCAATATCCTAGCTGTAATCGTGACAACTGTAGTCTTTAAGCTGCTGAGCAAATAATTGAACAGCTGCAACTTTAAGATGCTGCACACCTCCCCTCCGTCAGTTCAGACAATGGTCTTTACCAGCTCCGCTTCTCACGGTACAATTTGTAACATGCTATATTTTACCAATGGGTAGAGCTGGAGAACCAAATGTTACAATTAATCAAGGCAATTTCAATTTCTTGAAAATGCCAGCGGGAGAAAGTGTGCCTTGTGTTGGAGCGTTTCTGTCGCTGCTCGTTTCCAGTGAAGCTTTTTCATAGGATTGTCTGCTTATGGTCCCAGCTTTGCGATTCCGGTAGCTTGCCGAGACTGCAGTTGTCATTGATCTATTTAAAGAGCCTACAGTCAGGAGCCCATAGGAATTAAACGTAAGTATGACATTTGTTGGCAAATATAATATGGTTCTGTAACATTTTGTCCGTTGCCTGTCGACGTTCAAAAATCCTGACCCGTGATGGGCAGCGCGCTCAAGGTGATTCAGAGATAGCCTACAGTGCCCTACTCACATCCTCAACTTCTACCGACGTGGGTGATGCTGGAGTCTGGAAACGGGCATGAATGAATGCACATGATGGAAATACATTTTCGTGGGACTGTCCTGTTTTACCGGTGAAGATGTTAAGAAAATACTGGCACTGTCAAGAGTGCAGCAATAGAGAGAGTTAAAGGGGGCGGGATAGTGAAGCATGCATGATGTAATGCACTGGAGACAATGGCTAAGGATTCTCCCAATTATTATTATTAAGGAGCGCGGAAAAGATGTTACTGTGAAAAAATTATATTTCAAAGAATATCGATCCAACATGTCACGAGTCTGTGCAGGAGGACTGAAAATATGTCAAGACATAATCAGCTGCCCCTCCTATCCTCTAGCAAGACCACCATTCATGTGAATATGGGCTATTCAGTCTCTCTCCCCCTATCTCTCTTATCTCTATCTTTTTCACTCACTCTCTGATTCTGTCTCCCCCCCCTGCACACACACACCTATCACCCATACATACATTCATACATACATACATACATATATACATACATGCAGGGATGAATAAACCAGTTGTCCTTGAATTAGTAGTTAAAGAGCAGCATTGATCATCTCAATTCATAAAGATGTCATATCAAAATGTAATTTGTCTTTAATCTATGGAATAGATCTCTTGACAAACCTGTAGCTATTGTGAGCTTCAATATTGCAAGTGAAACATCAAGGCAGTAGCCTTATACATGAACATTAATAGAGAAGACTAATTCACGAGGCATTTCACAATTATGAGTGTCGGTGAATTGACTTCCTTATTACCTGACGCTCCATGTTAAAATATAGGTAAAATACCTGGCTTTGCATCGGAAGTGATGTCACACTGACCCAGGCTGGTCACCTGCAAATCAAATCAAATGTTGCCTTTAATGCCCTTTCTTTTCATCTCTATTGGTGTTCTTATTCAGTCGCCATCGATTGATGGTTTGCATGACCTTGCTTCAGGGCTAGGAGAGGAGATGTTATGGGGAACGGTGCTTTGACACACACACACACACACACACACACACAAACACACACACACACACGCTCTTATCAAAGCATATGCCTCTCACATCCAGGAGCGTGGATGCTCTCTCACACACATACACACACACACACACACAACATAATGGCATTGTGTAGGGTGAAACTCGACACTGCTCCCTTTCTGTCATCCCCACCCCTCTCAAGCTCGTCCATTCAGGAAGAGTGAGAGTGGGACGGGTGGGGGGTGCCAGTCCTTTACTCAATGAAAGCACAGTGTACTCTAAGATCTCATGTTCTCATTTGTAACCACCAATTGTAATATAACCCTCGGTATTGCCTGAGACATTGTTGTGATTGGCAGCTGGTTATGGATTGAAATATCCTATGTTGTATTGATGATGCAGGCTGGGAGAACCTTGTGATCAAGTCCTTGTCATTTTCATGAAATAATGGTGATTCGCATGTGGAAAGCCAAATATAAAATGAAATGGAGCTTAATGTGTTTTTTTTGCTGTTTCATATTGTCAGTCTTTGCTTATCCTTTTGAGTTCTGTTTCAGTGATTGAATTGGACAGCGTTGAAATGTTGTCTTCTTGGCAGGCTATCCACTGTTGTCTGAAACACATTTTCTGTAGGCCGCTCCATATGAATGGGAACTCTCTACTCTCGCAGCAGCATGTGGTTTCGTCTCTCTCATTCACAAAACTGCTGTGTCATTCTCTTCTACCTGTCTATCGATGGCCACTTGCCAAATCGAGAGAGAGTGTGGTGTAATAGGTTTTCCAATGTTCTTCAGATCATCATTCTGCTTCTTGTATGGGTAGTCTACAATGCCAAGTAATGCCACGACCTCATATGCATCATTTAGAAGTGGGTTTATCCCAAGTCAGCACTCTCCAGTCAACGATCCCATGGATAATCAGTGTAGTACACTGCTGATGTGCAGGCTGTTAATGTAACAGTGATGTTCTGTGTCTGTTATTCACAGAGTAGAAAACTGATCCCACTGTCATTTGTTGGAAGTAGACTATTGGGCCATTTAGCAACAGGGTATTTCTGCCGAATATGTTTTCATAATGTCGCTATTTTTGAATATATAAGTTTGTGGGTCATTAACTTTATAATTCATATCTTGGAAGCAACATGGATGGTATTGCAGTAAATCATCAATATAAAAACAACACAAATTTTCTTTGTTGCTAATTTGAGTTTGAAATCATTTATATTGATGTCTTAACAGAAGTCGTTTCACACCTGTATGGATGCCACAGTATTGATGATGCATACTGTGTTTTTCCCCACATGCTTGTTTTATCTCTTATCTCTTTCAATGATACCTTGATGTACATGAGTTGAGATTACAGTAATGCTGAATCACCACACTTGGCTTTATTCCCCTGGAACCTGCTGGAGTGGAGCAGTCCTTATATACTTTCTGAATGTTGCTGTTAATGAGATTAACAGACGACATTCAGGAAATTAGCTTCCGATTGCTTGTGGGGGCAGTTGCAATCGTGGAGCAACTCACACTTCCGAACTCTGGAGACTAATTCTTGTAATTGATTTGATTTGTGGTCCAAACGTAGACCTGGTGTAGGGATGTATGGTCATTATGAATCCCTCTGAAATCTCTTAAATCGTTTCAAATTATTTCTTAGAGTGTCTGACACCACTACTGTCTAATTCTGTTGTCAGGGCATAGTTCAACTCTGTCCATTCCAAATTGATCAACAATACAGAAGATTACCTGCAGTCTTGTCTATGGTTATTTAGGCAGTTCATCCGAACCAGTAGAGATCCACAGTTTGTGGTTCAGGTGTCGGTGGAGGCCCGAGCCATGTGGCATGTCTGTCAGTCATCGCTAGGGGGTTCAACATGACAGGCAGGGTGAGAGGCACTGCAGAAGGTGTCTACTCATGATAGGGCTTTCCAGGCAGGCTGGGGTTTGTGTGTGTGTGTGTGGGCGGGCGGAGGTTACAGTGAGGTTGTGGTAGGTAGGTGGTAGGATTGCACCGATTGGAAAAACAGCCCAGTCTCCTATTCTCCGTGAATAATTCATTGATTGGCATATGGCATGAAGAGGGAGGCCCCGTGATCCTGCCAGCTCACGTTCCCCCCCACGTCCGTGTTCCACGATGCCTTTTAGAGAACATTCCATTGTTCCTATGGTTTTGGTTTCATTTCATCTTTGTTTTGTCAGCCTGCCTCTCATTTGTGCACGTTAGAATCGGGAACTGAGTGCTCAGAGGTGATAGCGCTGTTCATCTTTTCTTTTGATGGACAGCCACGGTCAGTTGTGTTTAACAAGAAATATTTTCAGCATCCTGTCATTGCGAAGGTTTCGTGTTTTTCCTGAAATACGTTTTTAAGGCTTTCAATCCATCAATATCAAGGCTTTGGACCGAATAGAGATCCCTTGCAGATAAAAGTAGACCCAAAGACAGATTTTCTTGTGTCTTTCTTCAAACATGGTGTGGCAGAGTGAGCTTCTGTATGGTTCTTCAGATGCTGGTTCGAATGTGTGTACTCTATGTTTGAGCTTAGCCACAGTAAGGACTGGGGTACAGAAACTAGTAGTAGTAGTAAACTAAAAATATTGCCTCAGACAGTAAACAGTGTTCAGTGTGTTTGAGGGGGTGATTTTGACCATCCATACGGGAGTTCATAAGAGAGCTCACTAAATCCAATGCCCTCTCTCTCTCTCTCTCTCTCTCTCTGTGGTGAGTTACTTGGAGAATTAACATCTTATGTAACCACACAGACACACAGTGACAATATAGTGGCACTTTGGGAGAAATGTTTTTCAGGGACCAGGCAGATAAACTGTACATTAACTTATGAAAGAAGGAGAGAATTCCACTGCCAGGGTGCTGAAGCTTGCCACTTTAAAGACTGAAGGAGGCTACTTATTCAATACTGACTGAGAAACTGTGAGGAATTTCGTTGAGAGATATGAGATTTTGATCTGAGTGTGGATATCCAGTGTGAGGCTTATTTTGTTTGTGGTATGGTGAATTGTCTTCATGATTTATCTGGGATGGGCATAGCCCCGTGGTATTTGACTGCAAATCAAGAGGGTTGTGGGTTCAAATTTCTCCCTGTACGTTGCTTTGGATGAAATTGTCTACTAAATCAACACATTACGATTATTTATCATCATAGGCAAATACTTACACTGTACACTGTTCAAGTAGGGCAGGATCAGCTGTATTTGGTTTGCAAGGCTATCTCTTGTCAAGTGTGCTTTAGCCACCTGAGTATCGTTGAACTGATGTTCTTGTTTGGCTCAAGGACTAAGCAAACTGACTCTTCACTTCTAATGCTAGACCAACCTGGCTGCTGCACTCCCCCTGCCTGGGCTATATAGAGGGTGCTGGGAGCACCACGTCTGGGTCTCTCAGGTTTAAATGGCAGCGGATGGCGGCTGAATGTGGAGCTGGTGGGTTCCTGGCTGTGTGCCTGGCCCAGCACCGACAGACACGGGCCTCCTTCCAGAGACGACACTGCCAGACAGACCAGCCATTATGTCCCTTTGGAGTGGGGATGATATCACTGTCTGTCTGTCTGTTCATCTGGCGGTCTACGCATTCGTTTCACAGGATGGCGTTCACACATAAGTTTGTTGTGTTTGAACTAATTCGCTATACACCAAAGCCCAGGCCTGTGAACTTGTGAAGATGCAGTGATAATGAATGTTTCAACTTAAATCAGAGATGTTTCAACTGTCAGCAAGAAGGTTTTTTAAACTGCAGACGATGAGAACATAGATGGTTCTTCACTACTTGTTTTAGAAATTCACAATAGTATAGATAGGCTACATGACGTAATCAGATCCAGGCTGGCCCATTAAACAGCACAAGCGTGAAAACTGGGGCAGAACGCCCAGCCTCCTAAGACGTCGACACAGCCTTGAAATGCTGGAGTGACGAGAGGCCCAGATCCAAGTGTGCCAGGCCTATTCACACACACACACACACACAAACACACAGACAGTCACACACGTCCTTGCCAGTTGAATCTCACAGCCCAAAGCGAGGTCACTGAGGCCAGGGCCTCGAGCCATCTCTCTGGCCTCCACACAGTTGGACATGCCCTTCCCTCTCACGTCATCATCCACTGTCAGTGCTCGGGTGTGACAGAACAAGACACCGGTCAGCGTGTCGTAAACAGGGCCCATGTTTCTCCCAGACCTGAGGCTAAGAGAAAGCAGAGGAAAACCAGCCGTCTTTGTCCCTTGGAAGATCAATGAAATCTTAGAGACAGTAATACTAGAGACAAAGCAATGTTAGGAGTCCACTGAAACGTCCCCACCAATAACTATGAGATGTTTAGGGTGCTAAAAAAGGTTTGTCCCTCCCCACTAATGTTCAAACCCAAGCCTACGCTCTCGCAGTCAACCTGAATGACCTCTGACCACCGCCCCCCTCCCGTGTCTTCCCCCTCCCCCCCCCCCCCCGTCTCCCTCCTCTCGCCCCTGGCCGCAGGGTGCGATGATGTGCGAGGTGATGCCGACCATCAGCGAGGACACGGCGCTGAGCCAGCGCGGCTCCCAGAGCAGCGCCTCGGATCCGGACTCCCACTTCGAGCAGCTGATGGTCAACATGCTGGACGAGCGCGACCGTCTCCTGGACACCCTGCGGGAGACCCAGGAGAGCCTAGGCCTAGCCCAGCAGCACCTGCAGGACGTCAGCTACGACCGCGACTCGCTCCAGAGGCAGCTCAGCTCCGCCCTGCCGCAGGTAACAGAAAGAGCTACATGCTACAGCTAGAAACTACAGGATGCTACACAGTATACTGTGCCTACTGCCCCGGTAATATATAGGATGGTTCCAGCTCTCTGTGGTATGCACTGAGAGTGTGGGCCTCTGAAGCTACGCAATGTTTATGTGTGTGTGCATTCAGCCATGTCGCTCCCATGACTCCCATGAGGAGAGCATCACCGTAGCCTTGAGGCAGCCGTGGAAGGGAGTGAAACAGCACACATTCTGGTGTGCAGACTTCCTTTCACAGCGTATGGGTTGGGGAGATTGGGTAATAGTTCCTAAGAACAGATTAGCTCTCTTGCTGACTAAATGTGTGTCAGTAATTCTAGTCACAAGTTGTCCTCCTTTTTCCCCAGGACCCCAGTGCTCAAGCTAGTAGAAAAGGGCACTTTGTTCACAAGCGGCGCTTTCCAATACTCCAGTAATCTGCACGGTTTTATAGACTGCCAAAAGCACACTGAACTGTATTAGCTCTGGTCGGATCACACATCCCAGTGCTTGAGAAGGGGTTTTGGGTCTGAGCATCACATTTCTCCTCCTTACAAAGTGTATAATACAGATCAAAAAGTATTTTTATGTTTAATATGTACACACCCTTTCGAAAGGTTTTCCTCGGAAACTCTTTTTTTTGGGGCTATGTCGCTCTCCCAGTGACATAGCCCCAGGGGCCTGTCTCTGCAGCTCTGTTATGACATGGACATATAGAAGAACCCAGCCGACAGTCAAGGCAGAAACACACAGGGCTAAAAACGATCATCTTTAGAAACATTCTCCGTTTGTGGATTTAGCTCCCGTTTGGATTAGCCTGTTTGCTCATTTGAATTCAATTCAGTTGTCAGGTTGTCAAACGGATTTATTTAACAGTATAGTGAGGGTAGCCGTTAGAATGCACTGGCCTATTTTGGGCCATGGCTACCGTACTTGAATCTGCTAGACAACTGGATTGCGAGAGTGCTTCTATCTTGCCAACGTGCGGTAGAAGTGAGAGCCTCTCACGTCAATTAGTTTCTGGTATGTTTCAACAGCAAACCATCGGAAAAATAAAATACCGACGCTGTTATCAGACGTTTTTGCATGAGGTGGTTAAAGTAGGCCTACAGTGTGTACAATGATGTATTGGTTGTCATAGGCTAATAATGACAGCGTGCCGACATACAGTGCTGCGTTTTTTTCTCTGCAACGTTTGAATTAGATGTCACAAGGCAATCTGGATCCTTACTTGCAATGTTTGTCCCCCACGCACAAACCATACCATTAATTAATGTGCCGGGGTTGTATTAGCCTGTATGATAGCAACATCACGCTAATGGTTTATGAAGCAGTTTGTGTGATAGCGGAGAGGTGCTTAATCGCCGGGAAAGTCGTTTGTATCACTGTTTAATATGTTGCTGATAAGGCTGTGCGTACTGTCTGCTTCTTGGAAACGTAAATAATGAATGTATTTTTCTGCGCAGGGTTACA
Organism: Hypomesus transpacificus; assembly: GCF_021917145.1. Lineage (NCBI taxonomy): Eukaryota > Metazoa > Chordata > Actinopteri > Osmeriformes > Osmeridae > Hypomesus > Hypomesus transpacificus. The sequence continues at coordinate 1,219,079 of NC_061066.1, forward strand.
ACTCCCTGTTTTTGCTGAAATAATGTCATTGGCGTTTGACAGGGACAGTGCTTGTTTGGAGTGGAATATGTAAAGACGGCTGTATGGCTTGATGCAAGTGTTGGTTTTCAGAACTCTAAGGCACTTGTGAATTAAGAGAACTGCTCAAAATAATCATGCTGTGTAGATCTTAAAAAGGCCCGAAGATGCCCAGCGGGTCTTTGTATGATGTGAGTACACTACTGTGTGTTTGTGTGTGTGCAGAGGAGATAGTCAGAAGTAGAAGGCCTCGTGGGGCTCTCTCATGTCTGTCCACCTCTCCATAGAGAGAAAGAGAGAGCTGGAGCAGAATTAGGCTCAGGGCTCCACTGCAAACATCTCTATCACTGTCTTCTTCCCTACCTGCCATGCCTTACCCTCCATCCATCTCTTCGTCTCTCTCTCTCTCTCTCTCTCTCTCTCTCTCTCTCTCTCTCTCTCTCTCTCTCTCTCTCTCTCTCTCTCTCTCCCTCTCTCCCTGTCTCTCTCTCTCTCTTCTCAGGCCTCTGACCCCTGTTGTGCATAAGAATGCAACAGCACCCCCCTCTCCCTCCTCTTTCTCTCTCTCTCTCTCTCTCTCTCTCTCTCTCTCTCTCTCTCTCTCTCTCTCTCTCTCTCTCTCTCTCTCTCTTTCAGAAGGGAGGGTGGAGTGGCAGTGGGCAGCCATTAGCTGTCTTTGTGTCTGCAGCAGCTTGCCCGTTTGGCTTGGCTTGGCATCTCTGCATGAGAAGCAAGCTGCCAAGAAGTCACTGACTTGAACAGCATTTCTAAGCGCCTTTGTGGGCAGCGTGCGGGCAGGCACACAAACACGGCCACATAGACTCATCTGAAACCCAGTCACCACGTGGGCCCTTGGACATAGCTGCAGTGCCCGTGCCACGCAACAATAATTCCAGTTGGCATGGCGGTGGTGGATCCTGGAGCTAGCTCAGTTGCATTTCTGTCTGTGTCATTTACATTCCAAATAACAGCTACTGGTTGCCCGCAGATAGATATTGCGGGTCTGTGTCCTCCTGCCTTGCAGTGTGTCTGACGGGACTGCCACACGTACTGAAGCCCTGGTTGCCTGGTAGCAGTCGTTCAGTCTGTAGCTTCAGCTTGAGATCCTGATCTTAGCCTTTTTATCTCGGTCTCCCTGTTTCTCACTACTTCCTCTCCTTCTGTGAGGGAGGCTGTCAGGAGTTTGAGTGAGTTGGATCGAGAAACATGGTGTGAGAGGAATTACAATCTGGGGAAGGAACGGAGGGAGAGGAAGATGGATATACTGGATATATGAGATACAGTAGGCAATAATATCCTACAGTATGTACGTTCTGAGGGTCTAGATTAAGACAGACAACCATTGACCTGCAGAACCATGTTTATGTGGGACCCCTCAAATCAAATCAAATCAAATTTATTTGTATAGCCCTTTTTACACGCAAGCATGTCACAGAGGGCTTCACATGCGCCCATAGAACTGCCCCTCAACCAACCTAAACCCTCAAGGAAGACAAGGAAAAACTCCCAGAAAAACTCCCACCGGGAGAAAAAATGGAAGAAACCTTGGGAGGAGCAATTCAGAGAGGGATCCCCTCCTCCAGAGACGGTTGGTAAGAGAGAGGAGCAGAACACAAGCTAAACATAGTCATACAGTGTCAATGGGTTTTGAAACACCAAAATCCATTGTTCGGCTTTATAGACGTTGGATGGGACCGGGAAACTCGCTGTTGGCCGTCATGGAGACTGGATTCCGGGTGACGACCTGGTTCCGGGTGACCCCTCTGTTGTGCCCAACATTGATCAGTCTATAATTATTGTTCTTCACACCTCTACCTAGGATTCTGTGTTTGTAGTCAAGAAGTGTCGGTCTGTGCTGCCTGAGCTGTTTACAAAGCAGGGCTTGTCGGCTTGGTCAGCTGAACCTATTGAACCTCCATCAAAGCTCCTGGGTGGAGTCTGAAATCATGGAGAGGAAGTGACATCCGTGTTTTGTCCTTGTAGCAGCTAGCATCACCACCACCACCACCACAGCATAACAGAACCATTATGTTTTACAGCATCAAAGGGGTATCCGTGCCTTAACAAAACAGTTTTCTAAACCCCCCCATAACACGCTGTACCTAGCTGCTCCATACAGCCTGTGATTTAAGGGATGTGTACTGTACACCCTCTTCATAGTCCTCATCACTGACGCCAGTCCCCCAGTGCTTTCTCTTCCCCTGCCAGACAGTAATCAGATCGCCCACTATTGATCACTCACACACCGCTGTTGTAATGAAGGCTAAGATAGCTCTAGATTATTGTATCGGGCCAGTCGATTGATCCTCTACCCTGTGTTCATTCATGTCTGTCTGACCGTCTTCTCTTGAAAAACGTGTTGTGCAAAACCGTTTTTTTTTTCAATTACAGAACCTGTACAGACCTGAATTTATGTTACAGAGCATGTGCGGCATGTGAGGATTAGTGATGGTGAGAAGACAGGAAGGGTGAGCACACATCTGTCATAGGCCTTGAGAACGCTCATTAACAACGGCGGTTTTATCCTGCCACATCAAGTCCATTCATTTCTCCTTCTTTCAAACCCTCCAACCCCTGCTGGGTAGACTGTAAGTCGTGAATGGCCCAGTCTATGGTCACGAGCCAGACCGCGTCTTCCCCATCTCCCATCTAGAGGATCCTATCTATGACACCAAACCAGCATGTGTATTCCTGGATTGAACCATTCCACATGCCTTTGCGGGGGTCAGTAGTGAATGGGACGAAATATGGGAGAGAGAAAATAGAGCTGATACAGCTGACAAGGGCAGAATTAGGAAAAGAAGATGAGTAAGCGGGTGTAGAAGAGAGTGCTTTTCCCTTCTCTAAACCCCCTCCCCTCCTTGGCCTTCACCTCCTCCCTCTGGTTGTCCCCTCCCTGCATGCACGTCACATGGACTGCTGGCCCCTCTGGGCTCTGAGAGGCAGGCAGTCAGCTGGTCTCCTCTTCCAGAGCAGCACATGATTGGCCATGATGATTACTGTTATTGTTTGTGCCCTAGTTCCCTGCACCCTCCGGCTGCAGTCCTGCTTCATGTACGCCACAGCAGACGTGGAGGAGTCTCTACAGAGGCCAGCCGAAGGGCTTCTCCAGAGCTGCTGTAATGACGGCCCTGTCTCCCAGTCAACCGTCCTCTCAGAGGACGCCTGGATAGCGATAGATCTAAACGACATCTTTGACCCCCCCCCCCAACTGAAACCTTTAGAAGGCAAGGGCAGGGCATGTCGGAAGGTCTACACACCTCACTGTGGCTTTTTCACCTCTTGGGCTCTTGAGCGGGGTTTTAAAAAGCTGACACCGTTTGGAGAGTCGAACACGCTTCCTCTTGGCTGCTCGTGCTCAGTCACCTTGGAGGATAGAGAGGTGTCACTGCACAGAGGCATTAATGCACTCTTACCCTTGGAGTGCTCTTCTCCCATTGGCGTTGATATCGTCTCTCGTGGCACAGTACACCATCACGGTTACGTCCCCGATTTTCCGGTCCCACAAGCCCCAGCATCCCCTCTTCTTTCTCTCTCTAGTTTTCTTTCTCATGCTCAATTTACCCCCGACGTCTTGTTTTTCATCCCTTTCCCTCCATCTCCCTTTAATCTTCCCCAGTTAGAGGAAGCGGCGGTGGGCGTTTGGCAGACGCCTTTGCCCATTGAGCGCCTGTAATGGCTTTGTCAGAGTTTCTTGATCAATACCCTTGAAAGGTTAGTGTCTGATTAAGCAGACAGATCGCTCCCACTAAGATAAATCATTGATGCAGGCTCTGGGTATGTACTGGTCAGGTTCTGTATATACACTGGTTGAGAGTGCTGGATTCAAGTCAAGTGATGAAACATGGAAATCACTCTCGCCCGCACCTCCACCCAGGGTTAGAAACACTTAATGACACACACATACACGCACTGTACAATATTTCCACGCACGCACACACACTCACACCACTGGGAATAAGAGCCCGTTTCTCTCCATAGCCACTCCAGTGAATGAAGTGTAATGAAGCTATCATGACCAATACTTCATGCTGGCATTTCATTCTGGACCTCAACATCTAGTCTGTCTCTTCAATTCCAACAGTCATGTTTTATTCTACGTCTCCGGTTGTTGAAAAGGATGGATCTGGTTTTGGGGGTATTTGTTTACACTAGCTGTACTATTTTCTCTAAATCTGAAATAACTATCCATGTTAGGTAAATATGTGATCAATGACATTATTGTGTTTATACTTAACAATGCATGAACTGAACAGGACATATGGTCTGATCACACTATCGTGAATGCATGGGAAATATGAGTTAATTGATTGATTTAAATGGATTGATCCAGAAAATGAATGCTTGCCAGCTTAACACTAAGACATCAAATGACCAGTGACCAAGTGATCATTATGACCTTGATTTGTCTGCCACATGCAAGACTGTTCAGTAGAAATCTGCAAATTGGAGATTTGAGAGACGGTGTTTCTAGAGACAGCTGGTCCCCATTAATGGATACCTTTAAGCTTCTGAATGCTCCACTTGGGCCCGAAATAGACCATGATGTCATAGGCACTCCGGATAAGATGCTCTGTTCAAGGACTGTTCACAGCTTTGCACTGCAAAAGTGTGCTATCTTCAATAAAGCTGGAGCTAGGCATCTAAGCCAACCTCATGCATTTTAATAAAGCTGGTTCTCTGCTATAATACACAGTCGGCGTGAAGACTATCATGCAGTGGCACAGATATCTTCTTGGACATGCTTCCTCCTGCTAGCTCTGAACACCATTGTGTACCCTACATTGTCAAAGCGTACTGCATGTGTGCACGGTAAGCCAGTGGGTGTGGGAGAATGGAAGGCTCGTATGAGCAGATGTCCCTCACTTTCCCCCCAGCGAGCTCACAGGCCACATATGCAGTCAGTTCGATGAGCTTTAACCCCACAGCAGAGCTTTATATAGACGCAGGATATGTCCTGGATATGTCGTTCACCCTTCACTCTCCCCCCCCCCCCCCCCCCCCCCCCTTCACCACCTACACATCACACATCACAGGGAAGAGTTACATGGCGGGGCATGTAGAACATTCTAGTTTGCTGCTTGTTCTTCTCTCCGCCCTCTAATATGACTACGATTGATTTACAATTTCTCCTAATTTATCGGTGACCGTGGCACATTTATCTTGATATTTCAAGGTCTTCGAGGACTCTTCTTCCCAGAATGATCTTCTGCTCCTTATGTGACAGGCTTCTCTCGCTCACATTAGGGGTTCCTCCATGCTACCCTGTCATGTGACTCAGGTGTTGGACTGTAGCACAACCTTAAAGCGCACACCAGCCCCCAACAGTGCACATCAAAGCACCTCTCCTCGTAATGTTGCTCCTAATGGCATGTGCCCAATCAAGAGTGCTGGTCAGATGGAACAGGCGCCTGTGAAGCTGTTTATAGGATATGAATTTGCAATGCAACAATGGGGGGTTTTGGACACTGCAGGATATTTAATCCTGGCCATTCAACGACAACTCTTCTGACCAACATAATAGGAGATTAGAAAACATTTGACGTTCTTCCTGTCACATTTTCCTCATATTTGACAAGTATTCATTTAGCAGGTGCTTTTATCCAAAGCCACTTATGATGGGGGTGGACCTCTCAATCTGCAATCAAATGCTCCATCACTGAGCTACACCCATCCTACTTAATTCATCTGCAATGGATAATTTGTCTGTGATGTCGGGCTGTACAGTGTCAGTCAGTGTCAAGGGGTTTGCCTGGTTCTTCTCTCTGCATTATGTGCCCCCCCCCCCCCCCCCCCTCGCCTCGCGGTAATTACAGCCCCGGTCTGCCTTTAAAGCCAAGGCCAGCCCACCCACCGATGATACAGCTGCTTGTTTTGTAGCCGGAGTTGAGTGCAGTCATCTGGTGCCAACGTCCCTCTGCCACCTCCAGCTGCTGCCCAGGAAGTCTTTGCGCAGGTATTCCAGAGGGCAGATCAGATGGCGCTGTGCCCCCAGATCCAGGGCTTAGCAGGGGGGGTTCCTACCCCATCCAAGGGCCCTGGAGACCTGCCTGAAGTAGCCCTGTTTGTCTGCGTTGATCCCGAGGTGGCCACGCCACACACTACATTGTTTATGCGGCGTGGATGCCGGATGTTGTGTTACTCATCGAATGTGTGTATTAGTTTTTCCTGAAGGAGCCACTCATTTTCAGAGAGCGAAAAGATTTCTGTGAGATTTCAGATGGTCGGACAGATGTGCCCCTAATCACTGCCAATTTACTTCTGGTTAGTTCTAAGCAATTATTTTCACATGGGTGACTTCTTATGGATGTTTGACTAGAATTGTCGAACACAGCTTGTTCCCTGAGCATCCACTGACTGGTATGTCACACTAGATTAGAATTGTATTGGGATATGGGATAATGAAATTGTAATCAAAATCATGAATCGAAAACTAGAATTGTTAGATGATGATTGCCCTACAGTGGCGCTGTAGTGTGTGATCTAGCAGTATGATTGCAGATGTCACTTGCTTTTTATAAAAATATCTGCCAACAATGCCTAGGATGTACAGGATTGAGTAGGTTTACCTACTCTACACAAACGTCACTAAATGGTCTGAATGTAGCTGTGAATGTGCGTTAGAGACCACATTGTTATTGATGTGCATCAAAAGGTTGTCTACAAATGTTGATGGAGGATGTTTTAGTATGTCTATTATACATATGTGGGAGAGTATTTGACTGCACATCAAGGTTGCCAGGTTTGAATCTCCCTTTGTACACCACTTTGGATAAAAGCATCTGCTAATTGAATACACTGAACACATCAGTGAACATATGTTGCCATAACAAAGGTCCATTTTATTGACTGGTCTGTTCTGTGTTGGGTTGCCAGTACACAGCTCGTCTGAGATGTGTGAATCATAGGTGTTTTATGTAGCTGTCTGCAAATGATTGATGTTCTGCAGGTAGAGGGGTGTTGAATCTTTCGTACGTGTGCCGTACATGTTGCTGTATACGTGCTGCTGAATGTGTCTGTGGACTGAGCTACATGGACACACACACACACACGACAAAGACACAGACACACACAGGCAGAGACACATGCACAGACAAGCACGAAAGGTTATGGAATTATAATAACCTTGCTTTGGTTCCAATTGTGTTCCTGTGTATTAATGTAGCTTTTCATCTGTCTTTATTGGACAATGTTGAGCCTCTCTACTTTGTTTCTTGTGATATGAGCCAGAAGACATGCCAATATTATAGATCCACTGTTGGGGGGATTAAAAACCTTGTATGGTAAACATCCTTATTTTAAGGTAATAGTCGCTGGTATAGCTCTGTATTGTATCATATACATTTGCTGCTGGATTTAAGATGACACAGAAAGCTTGCTTTGAATGCTGTGTGAAATTAATTACTGTAGATTTGACGCATGCACACAAAAGTACTGTATGCAATTTGATATAAAACCCCTTATTCTGATTTATTTATATGGGGGATGAAATCATTGGCAATGATGGGTCTCTGAGGATGACTTCACTGGCTGTTTTGAGGGAGGATGTGGTTTCCCTAGAACCCTCAGTGTGGCTGAAATATTTGCTCTCACAAACCCTGGGCTCATCCTCCTCCTCTCAGACACTGCTGCTCCCCAGGCTGATGTTATGTAGTGCATCACCTGCTACGCTACACAGGTTTGCTATGGCTCTAGACTGTAGTAAACGAGCAAGAACGCACTTGGAGGAAGGCATCAGAAGGAACAGTGTGAAAGAAAGGTTACCAATGAAGACCCCTCGGTGTCGAACAGATGCTTGTGTGGATCGTGCCGTTCGGATTTGATCCGAGACTCCAGGTTCCTATGATAGATGCTGCTCACTTCTCCTGACAGGTCCACTCTCACCTTCTCAGCCCCGACATGTACAGGGCTCTATTGATTCCCTTCATCGGACAGCCGTGATGTATTCACAATTCAAAGGTCGTTAGAGAGCAGAAGGAATCTGTGGTGGAGAAAGTGTGTGTGTCGGGGGGGGGGGGGGAATGCATGTGTGTGTGTGCGTGTGTTTGCAGTGTTTATTAAAGCACATGAAATAAACATTTGAAGCCGTGTTAAAGACAACCCCGTGGTGTCCTGTTGTGGTGCACAGAGAGGGTAAGAGGGTCAACTTGAAAACACTGCTCTCATGCATCTAGTAAAGAAGGCTAACTACTGTATACGTATGTGTGTGCGTATGTATGTGTATGTATGTAATGAGTTTTGTAACTGAAGAGGCTCATGTGTGTCCTGCAGTCAGCCCCTCGTCCTCTGGTCTCATTAGAAACCAGCCAACCAGACAATGTCACCGCATTTACCAAGACACTGTACCCCCCACTCAGCTCCTCTTAAAATCTGACCTTAAAAGTCCTCAACAACTACTGATCCTCCACACAAAAGGTCATCAAAGGCAGCATGGGGCCTGCTCTGCAGATTGCCTCTGGTTTAACGTGACTAGCGTGTCGCAGTCAACAATGACTAAGTCTGCTAGTTCTGTTCCTGTCTTGACACTGATCATGATGTGTTGTTATGACACATAATTCCTCCGCTTTGATACTTGTCTATAATTGGCCATCAATTTGACAGTGTTAATTTATGATTTCCCGTGGTTTGTGGAGCAGAGATATAATCAACTGTCAGAAGAGGAGGAGCTGTTGATGAGAAGCTTAGGGAGAAAGACAGAGTAAAGAGGGCGGGGTAGTAAGAGAGAGGGAGGAGGAATAAAACATGTGGAAAGAAAGGATGGAGAGAGAGAAAGAGAAAGCAAACAATTGAGAGAGCGAAAGAGTGTGTCAATGGAAAAGAATGAGGGGGAAGGAGGGATGGAAAGAGTGATGTGGCAGGTGATTCTGAGGTCAGTCTTTATGGCTACTAGGACAGGCTGGTGGTAATGCCGGTTGTAATTCATTCTGTCATGTAATGGTGGTGCGTTCCCTTTCCCTCAGCCTATACATTCTAACTCAGAGACTCAAGGCAAGGAGATTTTACTACAGACTCTGAACCTCTCTCCACAACCAGGCCCCCCCCATCCCCACTTTGTTGCCAGGTTGTCCCTCCTTCCTGTCCTGTCAGACTGGACCACATCTCAGTGCAGGGAATGGATCCCTGGTCATTCAGTGAGTTGACACACTCAATAATTCAGCTGCCATTTATTCTGGGCGGATGGATCCCAGTGCCACCTTCCTGTGCTAATGGAATCACTGAATGTGTCTACAAAGGAAGGCTGGAACATATTTACTTACACACACACACACACACACACACACACACACACACACACACACACACACACACACAAGACAGACACATACCAGAAACCCCTGACGTGCACTGTGAAATTCACGGTCAGACAGACACAAATCTACACTGGGCCAAACGTCATTATATAACGCTCACTTTTAAGCAAGAAGCCGTCTACCTTGGATAGCACACCCACACTCTCTTGTTTGGAGGGTGAAGTGTCCTGAAGAAAACTGGAGCAGATGAGTCCAAAATTACACCCCAACCTCTCAACCCTCCAGTGAAGGAGGAGCAAAGGGAGGAGGAGGAAGAGGAGGAGAGGGAGAAGGAGGAGGAGAGGGAAGAGGAGGAGATGGAGAAGGAGGAGGAGAGGGAAGAGGAGGAGATGGAGGAAGAGGAGGAGAAGGAGGAGGAGAGGGAGGAAGAGGAGGAGAGGGAGGAGGAGGAGGAGAACAGGCAGGGGACTGGGAGGCATCCTTTCAGGGTGCAATAAGACAACGTGACACACAGCTACATGACTGACAGTCCCAGTTCTGCAGAAATAGGTCGCAGCCAGCCAGCCAACTCCCCCTCTGGTGTAGAACAGACTGATAGATGGAAGGAGTGAGGGAAGAGATAGGAAAAACAGGAAGAGGAAGACAGTGATAGCAAAAGAGAGATAGATCGAATGACAAAAAGAGCTCGGGGAAGTAATAGAAAAGAGGATAGAAGGGGAGAGTTTTACCTTCCAGACTTCAGCTCTGGTCCAGAGTCTGGCGAGAGGAGCAGTTAGTTTTTGTTTGGGAGGAAAAGCTGTCCACATTGTATGTTGCTTTGATGCTATTTCCAGTTATACCTGACATCAGTGGTGTGTCACATCCTGCGGAAGCTTCAAAATAGTCCTCCCTGACAACCACAGTCAAGATATTTGGTTCCTTTTGATCAAAGGCTGAAAGAAGAATCCTCAGACGAGGAGCTAATGTAGTTTAAATAGAGCTCATTGCTCAACCTTGTCACAAGTCACATTGGTGCCGGTTTGATAAACAGACAGCCAGTTTGACCATAGCCAGGCAGCAGTGGATACCCACTATTTAACCTCAATAGACATGCTCGCCCTACACTAATGGGAGTGTCGCTGAATGCAGTCTCATTGTGTATCTGATTGATACGGCTCCTTTTGATGGGCAATTGACTGTGCACTTAGTGTACACAGAGACAAACACACACATGCACATTAAGAGTTCAGTCAAGACAATCACGTATTAGATTTGAGCATTTATTGTTACATGACATGGACATGTAGATTTGACTTTGGCGGAGTGGATGATCTAAGGGAAGCACTCCCTGCCTCCTTGATGCAACACATACATACATGACATATGAGGCAGGGAGCATTAGAGATATAATCCCCCTGTTGGATAGATACACAGACAGCATGGGGGAGAAGGGGACGGTGGAGGGTGGCAGCAGCACTGATCATACAACGACCGGGGTGAGTATGTGCATATCCGCGCGTCTTTTAAAGACGCCTTATCGGACGTGGCCCAATGGATATGCGCTGCTACATGGGTGTGGTAGTGGGTGGAGTAAGGAAGGTGGAGTAAGACGCCTTACGTCCCCGATAACGCGCGCTGCCCGATTGCCCTGCCAGAACTAGCTGCGCTCGTGTTATTGGCGTGGAGTCTTTCAGCCAGCATTGGCATGTTCACAGAGGTAGTTCTATACCATGTGCTCCGCTACCTCATACAGTCAGAGAGGGGAAAAGAGGAAGGAAGGAGCAAATCGGGAGGGAGAGAAAGAGATGGAGAGAGTAGAGAGTAGAGAGGGAGAGAGATGGAGAAGGAGAGAGTAGAGAGGGAGAGAGATGGAGAAGGAGAGAGTAAAGAGGGAGAGAGATGGAGAAGAAGAGAGAGGAAGTGACAGAGAGATGGAGAAGAAGAGAGAGGAAGTGAGAGAGAGATGGAGAAGGAGAGAGAGGGGAGAGCGACAGGGAGAGAGATGGAGAAGGGAGGGGGAGGGGGAGGGGGAGGGGGAGGGGGATGGAGAGGGAGAGATATGGAGAAGGAGAGAGAGAGAGACAGAGAGAGAGCCTAGAGAGGGAGAGAAAGGGAGAAAACGAGAAGAGAGGGAGAGAGACCGAAGAAAAAAGGGAGAGTAAAAAAAAGAGTGAAAGGGAGAGAGTTTAGTGGGGCATTAGGACGCCTCCTGGAGGCCTGACCCTCTGGCATATGTTCACACGTTGTCTCAGTAATGCTGACTGTCGGGCGGCGCTCCTGCAGCACTCCCAAGAACTCGGCAGAGGAAGGAAGGGAAGAGCCCATGGCCATGTAGGATCACGTAGGACAGCCTCGGGGGGCGAGAGGCTCTGCATCTCAGATTCACCTCAGTCCCGAACGCCCACCGCCGATGCTGAACGCCCACCCGCACCTGCACCGTCTGCAGCGCGATGAGTTACATCTCCAGCACTCTCCCCTCTGTAAGATCCTGACGTCACAGTGACTGAGTCTGTGACTCACTCGCTGTCGATTTGCCACGCCTCCCTCTACGCGCGTCATTGTCTGCGAGGTTGCGTGAGCGGTGTTCAGAGGCGCTGTGCTGTGTCACACACTGTTTTGCACTGTTTCCAGTGTTTCTCACCAGTCGAAACGTGAGAGCTTGTGAACAGTTTGGGCTGGATGGTGAGGCATAACACCTCGCTTTCAATTTTATTTCGGTACCTTTGATGTCAGTCACTTTTACGTCAGGCGCTTTGAGGGGCCCCCTCTCCAAGTCCTCCTCCGTAGACTGTAGGGCCCCGTCTTCGAAAGGGCCCGCAGTAAATGTCTCTGACAGCTGGCTGTATACAGGGTGCTGTGTAATAGTGTGTCAGTGAATAGTTGGAATTTACAGTCTGTCTTTTCTCCCTTCCCCTTGTCTGAGTGTGTTCCACCATAGTGTGTGTGTGTACTGTACGATTGTGTGTGTGGGTGTCTATGCGTGTGTGTATATAGACCTGTGTGTGTGTTTCCTGCTGTGTGAGTATCACAGTGGCCCAGAGGGGACGGTCGTCTCCATGGTGATCCCAGATGCTCCTCTGTGGTGTGTCTCCAGGCGGAGGGTTGGATGTCCTCCGTCTCCCCACACAGGGTTGGTCCTGCGCTAACACCAGCTCCAGCACACTCACACCTGCAAGGTGGGATGTCTACGAGAGAGAGAGAGAGGGAGAGGGAGAGGGAGAGGGAGAGGGAGAGGGAGAGGGAGAGGGAGAGGGAGAGGGAGGCGGAGGCGGAGGCGGAGGCGGAGGCGGAGGCGGAGGTGGAGAAGGGCACAGATGGTTTGTAGGTAATTGAGGGTAAACAACAGACAGGGAAAGAGAGAAACGGAAAAAAATGGAGAGAGAAAGGGAGAGAGAGAGCAATAGAGAGGGAGAGGGAGAGAGACTGTGTCCTTGACCTTCTAAGACTGCTTGGAGTGTGTGGCTGTAAAGTGGATTTGTCGACTCGCCAGGGGAAAGCATCCCCATGTCTCAGACATACACCCCCCCCCCCCACACCCACACACACACACACCCCAGACAGGCCCCAGACACACGCTCTCAGGATCCACTGTGTCTCCCACACAGTCTTGACTCAAAACTCAGTAATCATTCCACAATCATGTGTTATTATTCAGCACAAACCTTCAATCACTGTCTTATATTCTGCACCTCTCTACGTATGAAGGCCTGTTTGATTGACACATTGTGGAGTCTAGCACCTACCGTTCTGTATGTCCTGGTCTCGAAAGGAAAAGAAGTCCGAGAAACGTTGACTCACTGCCTGGGTGCTAATGAGTTCACGCTCTCCACAGTGTTATAATATCTGTGTGCCGCTAGGTCGCTTCCCTGGCAGGGCTGACTTTGTGGAGGTAGTTCAGCAGAGGCTGTGCGTAGCTGAGGGTACCTCTGGCCCACGGTGAATCACACACGTCTGGGCGGGGACGTCACTGTGGAGGTGTGTTTGTAAACGGGAGTGTTGCTCGTCACACCTGGCGATGATGCAGGAGTAGAGGAGGAACGACACACAAGGAAATGGATGAGGGAGGAAGTCAGAAATCAGAAGAGATTTAGGGAGAGCTCTGCTTCAATCCTTAAATATCTCCCTTCCAGAGGAAAACGGTGTTTGAAGAACAGTGGGCTCCTATGAAGCTGGATTCTGGGTCAGAACCTGCCATCACTAACGGTGCACAGCCCCCTTCATGTCAAGCACGCAGGCAGGAGCTGATTTAGACAGACACATTGCACAATGGTGAGCCGCAAAATTACATAAGCAACATGAACCAGCCCCGCCTTCCTTCTCCACCTTCCCTCATATTTGGTCTCTTTCTTTACGTACCCTCTCTTACTCCGCAGTGCCGTCAAATGTTCTGTCTTCACCTCTCTTTCTCTACACAAGCTCTTCCTCACTCATGCTGTCAAATGCTTTCACAGTCTACTTTCTCTCCCCGGCACGCACTCTATTCCTTTGCGCCCAATCCTCTCTTTTCTTCTCACTGTCCCTCTTTCTTCTCACTGTCCCTCTTTCTTCTCACTGTCCCTCTTTCTTCTCACTGTCCCTCTTTCTTCTCACTGTCCCTCTTTCTTCTCACTGTCCCTCTTTCTTCTCACTGTCCCTCTTTCTTCTCACTGTCCCTCTTTCTTCTCACTGTCCCTCTTTCTTCTCACTGTCCCTCTTTCTTCTCACTGTCCCTCTTTCTTCTAACTGTCCCTCTTTCTTCTCACTGTCCCTCTTTCTTCTAACTGTCCCTGGCCACCTGCCCGTTTCTCATACTTGCAGATGGAGTGACGCCTTCTTTGTTCTGTTTCTGTCTGGCTCGTACACACAGACACACACCTGGACTCTCTCTCTCTCTCTCTCTCTCTCTGTCTCTCTCTCTGTCTCTCTCTCTGTCTCTCTCTATGTCTCTCTCTTTGTATCTTTCTCTCTCTCTCTGTCTCTCTCTGTCTCTCTCTCTGTCTCTCTTGCTCTGTCTCTCTCTTATTTCTCTCACCACACGCACACACTCTCTTTACTTCGTGTGTGTATATGTCACGCAAACACACACACACAGTTTCACTGTGTCTATCTGTCTCACTGCACACACACACACACTCACACACTGTATTCCATTACTTGTCCCCTGGGGTGACCTCCCTCTGTTTGATTAGGGAACAGCAGTGGGGGGCTACTGCTGACTGACCTGGTCTCAGGGTGGGCAGGCACACACACACACCCGCACACACAGACACAGTCTCTCCCTGTGATTGGATGAGCACATCACTGTGGCCCAGGCACCACAGTCTCCTAGGAGCAGGCTGCCAAGCAGTGATGTCATGTTATTACATAGGGGCCAGCACATCTCTGTCCCTCTCTTTCTTCTTTCCTTCTCTCCTCTATCTATCTCCCTCTCTCTCTCTCTTTTTCTTTCTGTTTCTTTCTTCATCAAGGACATAGATCACAAGAGTAACTTTGCCTCACTAGGACACTGGCCTGTCAGATGGCCTTTGTGATTCCTGTGTGTGTGTGTGTGTGTGTGTGTGTGTGTGGAGGGAGACATCAGTAGACATCACCTTTTTTATTGTCTGTGTTCTGCTTGTGTGTGTGTGTGTGCCTGCCTGTTTGTTCACGTGTGCTTTCCATTCCAAGCATACACAACCATTTAGCCACACATGCGTTCTGCTCGGGATATAATTCTATCCATTACCAGTCATTGCCCTCAAGCCCTTGGCCTCCTTAGACAGTCCCTTATGCATGTTGTTCATACTAAATAGTGTGCTACTGAGGAAGCATTGAGGTTGTGAATGAGTTCCTTGGATGTTCATCCTGCATGAATACTCTAGCCAAGGAACCAGATGACTCTGCAAGCTATACAGATATACCTAGAATGATAACCACTTCTAGCCACTTGTAGAACTTTTGGCCATCTTGCTTTAAACACAATTTATGTTAAGCTATGATTGAAAGAATGGAAGATACCTATAATGTGTATCCTGGGAACACAGAGTAATCTGCCAGCTCATGGTTAATGTGCTTTGGGAGATGGGTCTGGCCACCCTCCCATTAAAACAGATTTCCTTCCAAAATGAAAGTGCGAGCCAATCACAATCATTTATCTGATAAAGGGCAGCTTCAATACTATCACTTTACAGAAGAGCTCTGTAGAGGCATTTTCATAAACAACCGAGATGACGTTGCATTGTTCTGATTGGCTGTATCTTTCCAGTCCTATCCAGGTGTGTCCAGAGGAATTCTGGTCTGCACTCATTCATAGCGTCCCTTGGAAATCGAAATTTAACTGAGCGGTTCCAGACTAATACACATTTGCCAATTGTTCTGGAGTTGCCAGGCTCTGAATACTCACAACTCTGGATGCAAACAGTAGCCGTAGAGTAGCTTTACATTGTTCATATGAAGTCCACAGCCGAAATACCCACAGGCTCAACCCAGTGTTTCTCGTGTGGGCTATGATATTGATATTTAAATGTCAAATGGCGCAGCAGTGTGTATGTAAGTGTGACTGTGTTTGCGTCTGTGTGTGTTTGTGTGTGAGTCTGTGTGTGTACGTGAGTGTTAGAGAGTGAGTGCATAAGTGTGTATGAGTGTGTGTACGTGTGAGTTAAGAATGCAAGTGTGTGTGCGCGCGGGCGTGTTTGTGGTATGTGTGTGAGTAAGTGTGTGAGTTTGTGGTACGTGTGTGTGTGTGTCGTCAGTGAAAGGATGACATTTCCGTGGTGCAGGCAGGGAGCCTGAGGAGGGCTGGTTCAGGGCCTGGCTAACAGCAGCTGGCCAGCTGTCTCCCTCTGCACCAGCGGCCGCAGCTGATGAAGGCATGTAGCTGTCATCACCGCCTCAACAGCGGAGAGAGAGAGAGAGAATATGTATTTGTGTGTGTATGTGAATGTGTGTGTGTGTTTGATGATTAAGATAACCTGTCTCTGTGTAGAAAGTCACATGACAGCACGGGTCCCACGTGTCACACTGCTTGTCACTGGGAGAGCAGAGGAGAGAAGCGGAGGGGACAGTGAACACAGACATGCAAGGACAAACCAGCACAGGCGCACACACACACACACAAGCCTGCAAACACATGAGACACACAAACACCAGTCATACTTCTCACACACACAAACAGCAACATTTAGCATGTTATATATACCTTGAACATGACTTCATCAGTAGACACAAGGCTGGTTGAAACCTGTCTTTTCCTGTTCCAGCTCAGCACTTTTCTCTCCCTCATCTGGTTATCTGTGTAACTGCACCAGGTTGTCTTCTCTACTCCCAACCCACCCTCCACAGAATGTCCCAGAGAGAGAGAGAGAGAGAGAGAGAGAGAGAGAAGGCTTGCGTGACTAGGAGCCTAAAACCAGATTGTTTCTCTGGCGGTGAGGTCAATCAGCTTGCGATTTCTCACGCTGGATGATTCCGTCCCTCTCTCTGCCTTCATCCCTCCCTCCGTATGTCCCCTCATCCCTGCTACTCTGTTATCAGCCACCAGGCCACCCTCTAGAAACAGGACTGGTTATGACGGACGGTAGCCTTTGTCACGTGCACAATGCCAAGTCTTTTGAACCCTCTGATAGTAAAATGAA